>NW_024098046.1:572500-760770 GCF_016545835.1 Crotalus tigris | reverse complement strand
TTTTCTCTCTTTCTCTTTCTCTCTCTCTCTTTCTCTCTTTCTCTTTCTTTCTCTTTGTGTCTTTTTCTCTCTCTCTTTCTCTTTCTTTCTTTCTCTTTTTCTTTCTCTTTTTCTCTCTTTCTCTTTCTCTCTCTCTTTCTCTTTCTCTCTCTTTTTTTCTCTTTCTCTCTCTTTCTCTTTCTTTTTCTCTCTTTCTCTCTCTTTTTTTCTCTTTCTCTCTCTTTCTCTTTCTTTTTCTCTCTTTCTCTTTCTCTCTCTCTCTTTCTCTCTTTCTCTTTCTTTCTCTTTGTGTCTTTTTCTCTCTCTTTCTCTTTCTTTCTTTCTCTTTTTCTTTCTCTTTTTCTCTCTTTCTCTTTCTCTCTCTCTCTTTCTCTCTTTCTCTTTCTTTTTCTCTCTTTCTCTTTCTCTTTCTCTTTGTCTCTTTTTCTCTCTCTTTCTCTCTCTTTCTTTCTCTCTCTCTCTTTCTCTTTTTCTTTCTCTTTTTCTCTCTTTCTCTTTCTCTCTCTCTTTCTTTCTCTTTCTTTCTCTTTCTCTCTCTCTCTCTCCTTCTCAACAGCCATCAAGAATGTCCGGGAAGGAACGCGGAGCCCAAGGACCGCTCACGACATGGGCCTCAAACGGACCTATGAAGCCATGGAAGGAAACATCAAGCAGGCAATGTCAATGAGAGAATCTCCCACGCCTTTAGAAGGTAAGCTTGGCTAGCAAATTCCTCTTTGTTTGCAAGAATTGGGTCTGTCTAGTCTAATGAAGAGAAGGACAAAGGGGGGACAGGATAGCCGTGTTCCAATATCTCAGGGGCTGCCCCAAAGAAGAGGGAGTCAAGCTGTTCTCCAAAGCGCCTGAAGGCCAGACAAGAAGCAACGGGTGGAAACTCATCCAGGAGAGAAGCAACCTGGAACTAAGGAGAAACTTCCTGACAGTCAGAACAATTAACCAGTGGAACTCCTTGCCACCAGAGGTTGCGGGTGCTCCTTCAGGTTTTCAAGAAGAGGTAGCCTCTGAAATAGTGTAGGACAGTGGTTCTCCACCTGTGGGTCAGGACCCCATTTGGGGTCAAACGATCATTTCACGGGGGTCGCCAAACAACGCAGTCCGCCATTTTCCCCCCCCTTTTCCTTAGCTGTGCTACTCCCTTTTATTCTATTGGCTTTTGAAAGCCAATAGAATAGACTCTCTTGAATAGAGTCCAATTCTATTGGCTTTCAAAAGCCAATAGGAATTGTCCAGGCTGTCTCTACCCTGCTGAGCCCGCCAAAAGTCCCATTCTGCAAACGGTGCTGCACCAGTTGAGTAGTCCTCGACTTACGACCGGTTGAGTAGTCCTCAACTTACGACCGGTTGGGGGTCGCGGCCTTAAAAAGGTTGAGAACCACTGGTGTAGGGTGTCCTGCGTGAAAATCAGAATCAGCTGGAAGGGACACTCTATATATCATTTCAGACTGTCCAGTCTCTTCTTAAGAACGTCCAGCAATGAAGCATTCACAACTTCTGGTGGCAAGCTGTTCCAGGGGTTAATTGTTCTCATTGTAGGGAAATTTCTCCTTAATTCCAAGTTGGTTCTCTCCTTGATGAGTTTTTCCATCTGTTGCCCCCCCCTCCCTGGAATGGAATGGAAAATGGAATGGAATGGAATAATAACAACTTTATTGTCACTGTGAATGTACACTAATTAGCATACATTAAAATGAAATTTCATTGCATTGAGCTCAAAGGGTCACCACCTCCAATATACACTACATCAGTGATGGCGAACCTATGGCCCGGGTGCCAGAGGCAGCACTCAGAGCCCTCTCTGTGGGCACGCGTGCCATCGCCCCAGTCCTAGGCGTTCAGCTAGGTTTTATAAAACCTTTTCGCTTTAGGCCTCCGCCCCCGTGTGCAAAAAAAAAAAAAAAAAAGGTTCAATCAATCAGTCAATTTCAACTTCTTGCGGGGGAAAAAAAAGATCTTGCAAAGTTAGAATTGATTGACTGAACTTTTTAGTCCCACCCAGTCTGCCGTTATCACCGCAGCCACGCCCACCCAGTGGGCCACCCCCACCCAATGGGCCACCCCCGCCCGGCACCCGACGATGCGTAAGTGGGTTTTGGGTTGCAGTTTGGGCACTCGGTCTCTAAAAGGTTCGCCATCATCGCACTACATAAATATGTCAACATAAATAAAATAAATCAGTTGTGAAACAGCACCGTTGGGGTATATTCTGTTACATTTTAATTTGTCTTAGCAGACCCAGTGTGTACATGGCCACACCGAGGTACAAACGCTGTGTGGTTCCTGGACAAAATGAAGCTTCAAAGAATGTTTCTAGGATGTAAATGTATCGCTATTGGCTTCCTCGGAAATGTGTTGAAATTCACCAAATATCGTCGGAGGTACAGTTGAAACAGGGAGATGCTGTTTTTAGTAATGGCACTTCTGTCTTTTAGGCTTAATCTGCCGGGCTGTGCCTCAAGGCAGTCCCCACTCCGACATGAAGGAGAGGACTGTGTTGGCGGGCTCCATAATGCAAGGTAAGAAAAAGACCAATGTTCCACTCCCTTCTCTTCTCTCCCCCCTTTCCCTCCCCCCATCTCTTCTCTCCTAACAGCTTGCCTCCAGAAGCCTGTGGGTGCTCCATCACTCGAGGTTTTTAAGAAGAGACTGGACAGCCATTTGTCTGAAATGGTACAGGGTTGCCTGCCTGAGCAGGAGGTTGGACTAGATGACCTCCAAGGTCTCTTGCAGCTATGTGGTGGTGATGATGATGATGATGATGATGATGATGATGATGATGATGATAGAGTTGGAAGGGACCTTGTCATCAAGTCCAACCCTCCCCCCCCCCACTCAGGCAGGAAACCCTATACCATTTCAGGCAAATGGCTGTCCAGTCTCTTCTTAAAGACTTCCAGTGTTGGAGCATTCACCGCTTCTGGAGGCAGGTTGTTCATAATAATAATAAAGTTGGAAGGGACCTTGTCATCAAGTCCAACCCTCCCCCCCCCCCACTCAGGCAGGAAACCCTATCCCATTTCGGACAAATGGCTGTCCAGTCTCTTCTTAAAAACTTCCAGTGTTGGAGCATTCACTGCTTCTGGAGGCAGGTTGTTCCACTGGTTAATTGTTCTCTCTCTCAGGAAATCCCTCCTTAGTTCCAGGTTGCTTCTTCCCTTGATCAATTTCCATCTGTTGCTTCCTGTCCTGCCTTCAGGTGCTTTGCAGAATAGGTTGACCCCCCCCTCTTCTCTGTGGCATCCCCTCAAATATTGGATCACTGCTATTATGTCCCCCCCTCCCTCGTCCTTCTCTTCATTAGACTAGACCAGGGGTAGGCAACCTTGGCTCTTTTATGACTGGTGGACTTCAACTCCCAGAATTCCTGAGCCAGCCATGCTGAGGGGAAAGGGAGAGGTTTCCAAGCTGAGCCATGCTGGCTCAGGAATTCTGGGAGTTGAAGGCCACAAGTCATGAAGGGGCCAAAGTTTCCCCATGCTGGCTCAGGAATTCTGGGAGTTGAAGTCCACGAGTCATCAAAGAGCCAAGGTTGGCTACCCCTGGACTAGACATTTATATGGTTTAGCCTCCAGTCTCCTAATCATGTTTGTTGCTCTATTCTATTCTGTTCTATTCTATATTCTATATTCTATTCCATTCTATTCTATTTTCTATTCCATTCTATATTCTACATTCTTTTCTACATTCTATTCTATTTTGTATTCCATTCCATTCTATTCTATTCTATTCCATTCTTCCATTATTCCCTTCCCTTCCATTCTATTCTATTCTATTCTATTCTATTTTCTATTCCATTCTACATTCTATTTTCTATTCTATTTTGTATTCTGTTCTATTCTATCCCAATCCCAATCCTGCGATCCTCTCTCTCCCACCCAAGGCACCCCGCGATCGACCGCTGAGAGCTACGAAATCGGGCTCAAGTACCCCAAGATCAAGAGGGAGTCTCCCCCCATGAGGACCTTTGAGGGAGCCATCACCAAGGGGAAGCCCTACGACGCGGTCACCACCATCAAGGAGATGGGGCGCTCGGTCCACGAAATCCCCCGGCAGGACCTGTTGAATCAGGAAAGCCAGAAGTCTCCCGATCTCGTCCCTCACGTCCGCCCCATCATCGAAGGATCCATCTCCCAGGTGAGCAAAAACCTGGAGGCCGCAGTTGGGAAAAAAGCTCAAATCCTACAGTCCCTTTTTTTTTTTTTTTTTTGAAGAGTTGGAAGCAATTGTCGAGGTCACAAAGTCTCACCCCTATTCAGGGTGAGCTTCCAGATCGTCTGTTCTTCTAATGTTGTTGTTGTTAGTTGCGAAGTCGTGTCCGACCCATCGCGACCCCATGGACCACGTTCCTCCAGGCCTTCCTGTCCTCTACCGTCTTCTGGAGTCCATTGAAGCTCACGCCTCCTGCTTCAGGGACTCCATCCAGCCCCCTCATTCTCTGTCGTCCCCTTCTTCTCTTGCCCTCCATCTTTCCCAGCATCAGGCCCTTCTCCAGTGAGTCCTTCCTTCTCCTTAGGTGGCCAAAGGACTTGAGTTTCCACTTCAGGATCTGGCCTTCTAAAGAGCAGTTGGGGTTGATCTCCTCCAGGACTGACCGGTTAGATCGCCTTGCAGTCCAGGGGACTCGCAGGAGTCTTCTCCAGTACCAGAGTTCAAAGGCCTCCAGTCTTTGGTGCTCGGCCTTTCTTATGGTCCAACTTTCACAGCCATACATTGCAATGGGAAAACCATGGCCTTGATTGTACATACTTTTGTTGGCAGGGTGACATCTCTGCTTTTTAGTATACTCTTCTAATGTAGATAGTCCTTATATTACAACAGATCGTTTAATAACCATTCAAAGTTACAACGGAAGTGAAAAAAGTAACTCTTTTTAATAACATTTTATTAATTTCCCAGTTTTACATTTCAGTATTTAAAAAGCAACGTGGTGACTGGGTTAATCAACAGTTCGATAACAAAATCTTTAGTGCAAATCTCAGGTTACAATTTCAGATATTTCTTCTCTTTTTCCCCTTATCACTTACTGTCTTGTATTCAAGCTAGTACAGTTCTTATTATATCAGCTCAGTTAAAAACATCATTATTGCATTTATCTGTAAATTTTTAGCTTATACGTATCTTAATTACATTCCATCTTCATAAAACAATCCATATCCTGTTATTGGTTGATGGGCCATCTGACCCCACCTCCAAGATGCAGGCAGAGGTTGATTTAACCGCCATTCCAAGACCATGCTAGGTTTCTCCGCTATTTGCCCCCATTCTCCTCTCCTCTCTTCTCCAGGGGACGCCCATCAAGTATGAGAGCAGCTCCTGCCAGTCGGCTATCAAGCACAACGTCAAGTCCCTGATCACCGGGCCCAGCAAACTCTCGCGAGGCCTCCCGCCCATGGAGATGGTCCCCGAGAACGTGAAGGTGGTGGAACGCGGGAAGCACGAAGACCCCAAGGCTGGAGAGATGCGCTCTCGCCACACCTCGGTGGTCAGCTCGGGGCCCTCCGTCCTGCGGTCCACGCTCCACGAGGCTCCCAAGTCCCAAGTCAGTCCCGGGATCTACGAGGATCCCAACGCCAGGAGGACCCCAGTGGGCTATCAAAGCCTGTCCAGAAGTTCACCCATGATGAACCGCGGCGAAGGTAGGCAGCCTCGGAGGCTTTGCGGCTTCCGTTAATGGTCAGCGGGACGAGGGAGAAAAAAAATGGATCAATTGAGCAGGCAATCTACTAACCATCTACCCGTTCTGAGTCTCTGGAACTCAGAAAGACTTTAATTGGTTATATTTGTATTTTTTTTTTTAGTATTTCAGCATGGGTACTAATGGCTTCCTCCTGTGGTATTGCTGTACAGGTGCTCCTCGGCTTACAAATGTTTGTTTAGCGCGCTTCCAATTGCTAAGCAAGATATTTGTTAAGGGAGTCGCTCTCGGTTTTAACCACCTTTGGGTGACAGTTGTTAAACAAATTGCTGCCATTAGTGTTACTGAATCCTGGAGTCGTCAAGCAATTTCCAGAAGGAAGGGAGGGAAGGAAGGAGGGAGGGCACAGAAAGAGGAAGGGAAAGAAGAAAAAGGGGAAAAAAGGAGAAGGAAGGAGAAGGGAGGGAGGGAGGACATAGTAATTGTGATAGGGATTTCGGAGTCCTCGTGGGCAATCACTTAAACAGGAGCCAGCCGTGTGCTGCAGCTGCCAGAAAAGCCAACATAGTGCTAGGCTGCATTAACAGAGGGAGAGAATCAAGATCACGCGAAGTGTTAATACCGCTTTACAAGGCCTTGGTAAGGCCACACTTGGAATACGGCATCCAGTTTTGGTCACCACGATGTAAAAAAGATGCTGAGGCTCCAGAAAGGGTGCAGAGAAGAGCAGCAAAGATGATCAGGGGACTGGTGGCTAAAATAAACAAGGAAAGGCTGCTGGAATTGGGGATGTCTAGTTTAATGAAGAGAAGGACGAGGGGGGACAGGATAGCAGCGTTCCAGTATCTCAGGGGCTGCCCCAAAGAAGAGGGAGTCAAGCTATTCTCCACAGTGCCTGAAGGCAGGACAAGAAGCAACGGATGGAAACTCATTAAGGAGAGAAGCAACCTGGAACTAAGGAGAAACTTCCTAACAGTGAGAACAATTAACCAGTGGAACAACCTGCCTCCAGAAGCGGTGAACGCTCCAACACTGGAGGTTTTTGAGAAGAGACTGGACAGCCATTTGTCCGAAATGGTGTAGGGTTTCCTGCCTGAGCAGGGGGTTGGACTGGATGACCTCCAAGCTCCCTTCCAACTTTGTTATTATTATTATTACTATTATTATTATCGATCATCGCACAGTCAGCCAGATGTTCAGACTGGATTTGGCATTTTGTCTACCTATCGAGTCCTTACCCAGGACCTGGGATAGGCAGATGTGGATGTTTGATGGTATTACAGATATCGTCGCAGGATGGAAGCAGTTCCTAGTAAGGCCGCCTTTTGCAATTGACTAATAGCGAATTTGTCAATGCCAATGGTGTTCAAGTGGTGCTCCAGTTGTTTTGGGATTGCACCCAAGGAGCCTATGACTATTGGTACTACCCTTGCTTGCTTTTGCCACAGTCTTTCTATTTCTATTTGTAGGTCTTTGTATTTTGTTATCTTCTCCAGTTCTTTCTCTTCTATTCTGCTATCTCCAGGCACTGCCACATCCACTATCCAGACTTTTTTGTCTTTCTTATCGACAATTGTTAAGTCTGGGGTGTTATGTTGCAGGTGCTTGTCTGTTTGAATTCTGAAGTCCCAGAGCAGTTTAATTTTATCATTTTCTATGACTTTCTCTATTTTATGATCCCACCAGTTTTTGCTTACAGCAAATGATATTTTTTGCAGATCTTCCAATGCACCATTGTTGCTACTTTGTCATGCCGCTGCTTGTAATCAGTCTGTGCAATCTTCTTGCAACAGCTTACCAAGTGGTCCACTGTTTCTTCAGCTTCTTTGCATAGGCGGCACTTACTGTCTGTTGCTGTCTTCTCAATTTTGACTTTGTATGCATTTGTCCTTAAGGCTTGGTCTTGTGCAGCCAGAATTAGTCCCTCGGTCTCTTTCTTCAATTTTCCTGCTCTTAGCCATTGCCAGGTTTTATTATTATCTGCTTTCCCAGCTATTTTTTTCATGTATTGGCCATGTAGTGCTTTGTCTTCCCATGCCTCTATTCTGTTCTTCATTTGGTCTTTCTTGTAGGCCAGTTTGGTCTCTCCAGTAGTTAGTAAGCCTTCCTGATATACTAATTTCAGTGCATCTTCATCATTGTTCTTCAGATATTCTTCCAAAGCCATTTTTTCTTCTTCAACCATCTGATGTACTTGTAGCATTCCACGCCCACCTATTTGCCTTGGTAGATAAAGTCTATCAATGTCACTGCGTGGATGAAGGGCATGATTCATTGTCATTATTTTTCTGGTCTGCCTATCCATTGCTTTTAGTTCTGCTTGAGTCCAGTCCACTATTCCAGCTGTGTACCTAATGACTGGGATTGCCCAGGTGTTGATTGCCTTTATGGTATTTCCTCCATTGAGTTTGGATTTTAAGATCTTCTTCACTCTCTTGATGTATTCACCTCTAATCTTTTTCTTGACTTCAGTGTGCTTGATGTTGTCAGCTTGAAGGATACCCAAGTATTTGTAGTACTCTTCCTCATCCAGACTCTTAATGTTATTTTCGTGGGGCATCTTGATTCCTTCAGTTTTCACTATTTTTCCTTGTTTGATAGTAAGTGTGGCACATTTGTCCAAGCCAAACTCCATTACAATATCTTGGCTATATATACGGACAGTGTTGAGCAGCGATTCTATTTCAGATGATGTTTTTCCATACAGCTTCAGATCATCCATGTAAAGGAGGTGGGATAGTCTGGCAGATGTTTTTGATGTTTGATAGCCATGTCCTGAGTTATTCAGTATTGTTGACAGAGGAAACAGTGCAATAACAAATAGTAATGGTGATAATGAATCTCCTTGAAATATTCCTCTCTTGATATTAACCTCTCCCAGCTTCTCACCATTGATCTGCAACTGTGTCTTCCATTGTGCCATCGATCTTTGCACAAATTTTCTGATGTTTCTACTGACTCCTGTTATTTCTAGGCACTTTATTATCCAATCATGTGGCAGAGAGTCAAATGCCTTTTTGTAGTCAATCCATGCCACATTCAGGTTGGTCTTCCTTCTCTTGCAGTTTTCCAAGATCATTTTGTCTATTAGGAGTTGATCTTTTGTTCCTCTGCTATTGGGGCGGTTTCCTTTCTGCTCAGGTGGAAAGAGATTGTTTTCAACTAGATGCTGTTGCACTGCATCAGCTACTACACCAGTTAGTAATTTGAAAGTTGTTGGTAAGCAGGTAATTGGCCTGTAGTTACCTGGTGTTGCCCCTTTTGCTGGATTTTTCATTATTAGGTAGGTTTTCCCAGTTGTTAGCCACTTTTCAATTTCTCCTCCTTGTAGTATATTGTTGAACTGTTTGGCAATGAGTGGGTGTATAACAGTTAGATGTTTCAACCAAAACCCATGCAGTTCATCTTCACCTGGTGCTGACCAATTTTTGATTTTCTTTGCTCTTTTTTCTACCATTTTTGTTGTTATTACTAGTTCTTTCATTTCAACTTCTGTTTTATTTGCATCCACCTCTTTTAACCAAGCCGCATCCTTGTTGTATTTCTTTGGGTTATCCCATATCTGCTTCCAGAACTGCACTGTTTCTTCCTTGTCAGGTACTGACTGATTCTTGCAGTTTCTCCATTGATGGATTGGTAGAAACGTTTCTGATTGGATTGAAATTGGAGGTTCTGCCTATAGTTTGCAATTCGAGCTTCATATCTACTGATTTTCCTGGCTATAGCTGTTATTTGTTGCTTTATTATTTCCAGTGCTTCCTTGATCTTCCTTGTTTCTAAGTGGTATTTCTTGATTAGGTATTCTTTGGTCTTCTTGTTCTTCAGCTTCTTTTCTTTCATCTGTTCTAGCTTGCTTGCATGTGATCTTAACTTGCTGATCTTATTTTCTAGTCTAACCTTCCATTTTTCTGGTGCACTGTTTGTTTGTTTTTCTTCTTTGTTGATTTTGCATCCCAGGTATTCTGTTATAACTGCAGCTGTGCTGTACATTAGTTGGTTTGTTTCTTGCAGTGAATTGGTGCTTATACTTGCTATTGCAGTATTTGCATCTTTTAATGCTTGTGCTAGCTGTTTCTTTGGAACAAGCTTCAATGCAGGTAGCCTTATTCTGTTGTTTTTGTGCTGTTCTAGATGCTCAGTTATTCTTTGTTTCAATTCTTTTATTTCTTTAGTTAGAGGGTTTTGTTCTTCCTGAGGTAGAGGTGCCTGGTTTCCAAATGAGAACAGTTGTATATCTCTGCTAGATTCCTTCACTGCCAACTCCCCCTGGTTTGCCTCTACATTCTGAATTACTTCTGGTAAGGCTTTGATTTCTTTGCCCTGGGTAAACCTTTGCAGTTCGTCCAATTCTGTTTCTGTGAATACTTTATTTCGTGTTATAAATCGGCGTTGATCTGCTAGTCTCTGTTCTGTTATTTCTGATTCTGGATGTTGTTCTTTCCAGAACTGGTGCATTCGTTTTAGATATCCTCTTCTTGTTGGACTTGATCTGTAGTAACAGATCATTATTTCTTTGTTTTCCATCACTGTGTATCTGCGACGGGTAAACACCTTTTCTTCCAGTAGTTCTGCAGCTGCTGGCCCTGGTTGCTCAGCCAACAGTCCTGAGTCCTGTAACCCATTTTTCACCAGATATCCAGGAACTCCAATATCTAGTGCGGACCTTGTTAACCCGGGCGACGTCCGAGCCGGTATGGCATTCTGAAATTTACGTCTCACCATATTTTTTATGGGAGAGACACTCTTTGTCTGACTCCTCTGATGAGACCTGTCCAGTATGGTTGAACCTCTAGCATAGCTCTCATCTTCCTCAGAGTACACAAGCCCCACAACCACGTCAAGGTAGTGCCTCACTGGGGGTTATTATTATTATTATTATTATTATTATTATTATTATTATTATTATTATTATTATTATTATTAAAAGGAGGAGGGAGGGAGGACAGACAGAGGAAGGAAGGAAAAGGGGAAAAGATGAGAAGGAAGGAGAAGGGAAGGAGGGAGGATATGGAAATAAGGAGGAAAGGAAGGGAAAGACCAGAACGAAAGGGGAGGGAGGAGAAAGGAAGGGAGAGAAGGAAGGAAAAGGAGAAAAAAGGAGACGGAAAGGGGAGGGAGGACATAGAAAAAGGAATGGAAGGAAAGAAAAGGGGAAAAGATGAGAAGGGAGGGAGGGAGGGAGGAGATAGAGGAAGGGAAGGAAAGAAAAGAAAAAAATTAGAAGGAAGGGGGAAGGGAGGACCTAGAAAGTAGAAGGGAAGGGAAGGACAAAGGAAGGGAGGAAAAGGAAGGGGGAGGGAGGAGATAGAAAGTTATGGAAGGAAAGGGGAAAAGATGAGAAGAGGGACGGAGGGAGGGAAAGAAAGAAAGAAAGAAAGAAAGAAAGAAAGAAAGAAAGAAAGAAAGAAAGAAAGAAAGAAAGAAAGAAAGAAAACAGGAAGGAAGGGAACAAGGAAGGAGAAAAAGAAAGGGAGGGAGGAAGGAAAAAGAAAGAACAAAAGAAAGAAAGAAAACAGGAAGGAAGGAAAAGAGGAAAGGAAGGAAGGAAACAAGGAGAAAGAAAAAGAAAGAAAGAAAGAAAGAAAGAGAAAGAAAGAAAGAAAGAAAGAAAACAGGAAGGAAGGAAAGAAGGAAGGAGAAAGGAAGGAAACAAGGAAGGAAGGAGAAAAAGAAAGAAAGAAAAAGAAGAGGGAGGAAGGGAAGAAAAAGAAAAAAAGAAAGAAAACAGGAAGGAAGGAAAGAAGGAAAGGAAGGAAGGAAACAAGGAAGGAGGAAGAAAAAGAAAGAAAGAAAAAGAAAGAAAGAAAGAAAGAAAGAAAGAAAGAAAGAAAGAAATAAAGAGAAAGATGGGCGGGGCATAACAAAACTGACAACAGGGAAGTCTGACTTCACGGATCCAACTTCCAGAGGATCCATCAGTAACTGAGATTAAACATGTTTGGGATAGATATATAGATATCTAAAATGGTTTTGAAGATACGAGTCTCAGGTATATTCATATTCAAAAACTAAAAGTACACAGATCACTGAGATTAAAAATTTATTTAAAAACGTAGCTTTCGTCAGCGTCTGCTGACATCGCCAGAGTTCTAGCCAGGATTGAGAATCACGTTCTTATAGTCTTTGTGACGCCAAGCGTTTGGCTAAAGACCAGTGTTACTGGTCTATTCAGCTCCCTCCCCCCTGTAGTTAATTGCTGTGTTGTTTTCCCGTTGACGGCTGTTTAAATTTAGGCAGGAGAGGAGCAGGGTGCCTAAATTTAAACATCTGTCAACACAGCAATTAACTACAGGGGGGAGGGGCGGTAACATGATCGTTAGCCAAATGCTTGGTGTCACAAAGACTATAAGAACGTGATTCTCAATCGTGGCTAGAACTCTGGCGACGTCAGCAGACGCTGACGAAAGCTACGTTTTAAAATAAATTTTTAGTCTCAGTGATCTGTGTTTTAGTTTTTGAATATGTAGATATATATATAGATATTTATTTTCGTAGATTTTCATGGGTACAGGCATGCAGGTCGTGGCGTATTCGGGTTACAAAACAGCCAAACAATCCGCAAACAATAACTCCAACACAGCCAACCAACCCACCTACAGCAACTAAGCCAGCACTCCACACACCCCCACCAATATTTATAGAGAGACGGCTGCTCCGATCACACTTTGCTCGCACAAGCACGAAGCTGAAGACCCCAGCCTGAAGATGACGAGTGGAACCTCGTTGAAACGTCGCCCAGACACTCTCAATCTTACACGGGAAAAGACCCGAATACGCCAAGACCTGCATATATAGATATATAGATACACACACACGCACACACAGGTCTTACCAAACAACAAAATGTGCAAAACAAAAAAATACAGTTAAAAAAAATACAATAAAAAGAAGACAAAACATAACAAATGCTAATTAAAAAACAACAGACAAGCCAACGGATTAAAAACAACACCAACAAGGAGAAATCCGAAAAGCCGTCCTCAATGGCCCACCGGGTCTTCCTCTGCCATTGGCCGTCTTGTGCATTTCCACTTTTCAAACCAACCGACCCGTGCTCAGGGGTCCACCTTAGCGTCGCAGCTGGCCAAAGTGGGGCAGCTTTGTGTTCCCACAACCGTTAAGCCGACTCTTAAGCCGAATCCGGGTTTCCTTCACAGGCACCCTTTCCTCGGCGAAGCCTATGAATCACGAGAGGAAGTCCACCTTGACGCCAACGCAAAGGGAGAGCGTCCCAGCCAAATCTCCGGTCCCGGGGGTCGACCCGGTGGTCACGCACAGCCCCTTCGACCCCCACCACCGAGGGGCTGCCTCCGAGGTCTACAGGAGCCATCTTTCTCCTCACCTGGACCCCACCATACAGTTCCACAGAGCCTTGGATCCCGGTAAGTACAATTATTATTACTATTACTATTATTATTACTATTACTACTACTACTACTACTATTATTATTATTATTAGCTTTTCTATATAATAGGTAGTCCTCCAGTTAAGAGCACAATTGAGCCCCAAATTTGGGTTGCTAAGTGAGGCAATCGTTAAGTGAGTTTAGCTCCATTTGACGGTTTAAAATGGAATGGAATAGAATAGAATAGAATAGAATAGAATAGAATAGAATAGAATAGAATAGCATGCAGAATGGAATAGAATAGAATAGAATAGAATAGAATAGAATAGAATAGAATAGAATAGAATAGAATAGAATAGAATAGAATAGAAAATAGAATTGAAAATGGAATAGAATAGAATAGAATAGAAAATGGAATGGAATAGAATAGAATGCAGAATGGAATGGAATGGAATGGAATAGAATAGAATAGAAAATAAAATAGAATTGAAAATGGAATAGAATAGAATAGAATAGAAAATGGAATGGAATGGAATAGAATAGAGTAGAATGCAGAATGGAATGGAATAGAATAGAATAGAATAGAATAGAATAGAAAAGAGAATTGAAAATGGAATAGAATAGAATAGAATAGAAAATGGAATAGAATTGAAAATGGAAAAGAATGCAGAATAGACTAGACTAGAATAGAATAGAATGCAGAATGGAATGGAATAGAATAGAAAATAAAAGAGAATTGAAAATGAAAAAGAATAGAATGCAGAATAGAATAGAGTAGAGTAGAGCAGCGTAGAGTAGAATAGAATAACTGAATTGGAAGGGACCTTGGAGGTCCTCTAGTCCAACCCCCTGCTCCGGCGGGCGACCTTATATCATTTCAGACAAGTAGTTGTGCAGTCTCTTCATACAAACCTCCAGTGATGAGGAACCCTCAACTTCTGAATGCAAGCCATTCAACTGGTTAATGATGCTCTCTGTCAGGAAGTTTCTCCTTAGTTCCAGGTTGCTTCTTTCCTTGATGAGTTTCCATCCGTTGCTTCTTGTCCTGCCTTCAGGCGCTTTGGAGAAATAGTTTCACTTCCCCCCTATTCTTTGGGGCAGCCCCTCAAATATTGGGAGGCCAGTATCATGTCTCCCCTCGTCCTTCTAGTTCGGTGATGGCAAACCTTTTAGGGACCGAGTGCCCAAAAAACGGCCCCACCTGCTCCCTGCCTGTTCTGCCCCCACCCCGCCCGCCCACAGGGCCACCCATCGCCTCCACGGCCCACCATGGAAGCCACGCCCTCCGCTCGCGCCCCACAGCATCATCTGCAGCAGTGGTTCTCAACCTTTCTAATGCCGTGACCCCATAATACAGTTCCCCATGTTGTGGTGACCCCCAAGTGGGTGTGGCCACCAATAAGAGGGAGTAGGACAGCTAGGGAAAAGGGAAAAAAGTGGCGGACGGCATGCTTTGGTGACCCCGGTGAAATGGTCATTCGACCCCAAATGGGGTCCCGACCCCCAGGTTGAGAACCACTGATCTGCAGGCAACGGGGCGCGAGGGCGGAGTCTTGTCCCAGCTGCCATGTCCTTGGCTGCACTGCTCCATGCGGGCCGCACTCAGAGGCGACTCTCCTCCAGGGGGGCTGCTGGTGAGGAGGGGGCCATCATGGGAGGCGGGGCTGGGGTGACGGCGCGCGTGCCCACAGAGAGGGCTCCGAGTGCCGCCTCTGGCACGCGTGCCATAGGTTCGCCACCGCTGAACTGGACATTAAACAAGGAGAGGGGGGATCAACCTATTCTCCAACCCGGAATTAAGGAGAAACTTCCTCACAGTGAGAACAGTTAACCAGTGGAACAGCTTGCCACCAAAAGTTGTGAATGCTCCCACACTGGACGTTTTTAAGAAGAGACTGGAGTGCTTGAGCACGGGGTTGGACTAGAAGACCTCCAAGGTCCCTTCCAGCTCTGCTCTGATTATATCTTGCCTGTTTTTTCCTTCTCCCCATCCGATGCCTTTTTCTCTTCCGACTCCCAGCGACCGCCTACATGTTCCAGCGGCAGCTCTCGCCCACCACCGGCTACCCCAGCCAATACCAGCTTTACGCCATGGAGAACACGCGGCAGACCATCCTCAACGACTACATCACCTCCCAGCAGATGCAGGTCAACTTGCGGCCGGACATTGCACGAGGACTGTCCCCACGGGAGCAGACCTTGGCTCTTCCCTACGCCGGTGCCCGAGGTAGGGTTCTTTGGCTCAAATCAGGTTAATCTAGAACAGTGGTTCTCAACCTTTTTAATGCCACGACCCCCCCCCCAACCGGTCGTAAGTCGAGGACTACTCAACTGGTGCAGCACCATTTGCAGACTGGGACTTTTGGCAGACTCAGCAGGGCAGAGACAGCCTGGACAATTCCTATTGGCTTTTGAATGCCAATAGAATTAGACTCTATTCAAGAGAGTCTATTCTATTGGCTTTCAAAAGCCAATAGAATAAAAGGGAGTAGCACAGCTAAGGAAAAGGGGGGAAAAAATGGCGGACTGCGTTGTTTGGCGACCCCCGTGAAATGGTCGTTCGACCCCAAATGGGGTCCGGACCCACAGGTTGAGAACCACTGGTCTAAAAGGTTCGCCATCACAGGCGTAGGGGATGTCAGTGCCGTTGTTCGTCTGTTTTTAAGGGCTTCAGGTGTGGGTGTGTCAAGGGAGGGTCTTGTGAGAGGTCAGGTGAGAGGCTGGTGAGGGCTCTTGTGATGGGGAGATTCCATCAAGTGAGGGCCAACACAACATACGTGCATACTTCCAACCCAAGAACGCACTAAGGCAGAAGCTTGTCCACCCCAAGGATAAAACACCCAGACGCAAACTGAGCAACGTGGTATATGCCGTACGATGCAATGAGCCTTGTGCAGATCTGTACATCGGGGAAACAAAAGAACCCCTTCACAAATGCCTGACACAACATAGGAGAACAAACCCATCAGGACAAGAGTCAGCCGTCCATCTGCATTTGAAAGACAAAAGGCCGCTCTTTCGAAGACAGCAAAATCCACATTTGGGACAGAGACGACCAACAGAGGGGGAGGGATAGAATAGAATAGAATATTGTCACTTTGAAAGTGCGCCAACTGGCATACGTTAAAATGACCTGCCATCACCCTGTCAACAAAAGTGCGTATAGTCCAGGCCATGGTTTGCCCAGTTGCAATGGATGGCTGTGAAAGTTGGACCATAAGAAAGGCTGAGCGCCAAAGAATGGAGGCCTTTGAACTCTGGTGCTGGAGAAGACTCCTGCGAGTCCCCTGGACTGCAAGGCGATCCAACCGGTCAGTCCTGGAGGAGATCAACCCCGACTGCTCTTTAGAAGGCCAGATCCTGAAGTTGAAACTCAAGGCCTTTGGCCACCTAATGAGAAGGAAGGACTCACTGGAGAAGAGCCTGATGCTGGGAAAGATGGAGGGCAAGAGAAGAAGGGGACGATAGAGAAGGAGGAGGCTGGATGGAGTCACTGAAGCAATAGGCGTGAGCTTAAACAGACTCCAGAAGACGGTAGAGGACAGGAAGGCCTGGAGGAACGTGGTCCATGGGGTCGCGATGGGTCGGACACGACTTCGCAACTAACAACAACAACATTAGAAGAACAGACGATCTGGAAGCTCACCCTGAATAGGGGTGAGACTTTGTGACCTCGACAATTGCTTCCAACTCTTCAAAAAAAAAAGGCCTGGAGGAATGTTGTCCACGGGGTCGCGATGGGTCGGACACGACTTCGCAATTAACAACAACAACAACAACAAAATGAAATTTCATTGCATGCAGCTCTCAAAGGGTCACCATCTCCGATATACGCTACATAAATAGGACAAAAATAAATGAATAAATACAGAATTATGCATATACCCACATATATTATATGATACAGAGAAACAGCAGCCTAGTTCGGATTATGTATACATGTGCACAGTGAGAAAAACGAATCTTGCAAGACGACATCATCCATCTCCTGTCTACAACACAGTCCTTTCCACGCTTCCAAGAAGGCTCCATACCCATTTGCACCACTCAGGTGACCCTGAGGACACAGGTCAACCTCAAGGTAGCCTCAAAGACTCTCTAAAACAGGGGTTCTCAACCGGGGGTGCTCGTACCCCCTGGGGTACAAGACGATATTCTGTTCTATTCTCTCCTATTCTGTTCTGTTCTGTTCCTTGTTCTGTTCTGTTCCATTCCTATTATTCCATTCTATTCCTTGTTCTGTTCTGTTTTATTCTATTCTATTCTATTTTGAATTCTATTGTATTCTATTCTGTTCTATTCCTTGTTCTGTTCTGTTCTGTTCTGTTCCTATTATTCTATTCTATTCCTTGTTCTGTTCCATTCCTATTATTCTATTCTATTCCTTGTTCTATTTTATTCTATTCTATTCTATTTTGAATTCTATTCTATTCTATTCCTTGTTCTGTTCTTTTCCATTCCTATTATTCTATTTTATTCCTTGTTCTGTTCTGTTTTATTCTATTCTATTCTATTTTGAATTCTATTCTATTTTGAAATTCTATTCCTTGTTCTGTTCTGTTCCGTTCCTATTATTCTATTCTATTCCTTGTTCTGTTCTATTTTATTCTATTCTATTCTATTTTGAATTCTATTCTATTCTATTCTATTCTATTCTATTCTATTCTATTCTAGTGTATATGCATAATTCATTGCCGTTATTTCGAACTTTTGTAGGGTTCGAGGGCTGCGAGAATATATCAGAAGCGTCCTAGGGGCGTGGGGTATAGAAAAGGTTGGGAACCGCTGCTCTAAAAGGAGGCAAATGACCGGCTCTCTGCAAGGAGTATAAATCTTTCCATTCCCCACCATCCCAGTCAGAGCTGAAGAAGCTTCTGGGATGGGAAGCGAAACGTCTTCAAAGAAAAACAAAGGAAGTCTAGTTGCCTCTTGAAAGAAGCACCTTTGGGACAACACTGGACGACTGAGAATCTACACAGTCAGGGTCATTGAAAAGTGAAGTGGAAAGTGGGGGATTGTGCGGGATGGCTGAGGCTCGGGGTGGTCTCCAGTCGGCTGTTGATTTGGATTCTGAGGGCTTCGTAGGCCGGTAGTAGGTTGATGTGTCTGTTGTCAATGCTGCAAATATTGTACATTCTTGCTTTTGACAATATGTAGAATTGTCTGGTAATTATGGGGTTAATACAGAGCAGAAGGGGGGGTGGGGATAAAGCCCGGGAAAGAAAGAGGAAGAAAACCTTTGACCTTCACACTAATTGGAAAGTGTGAGATATGAAGGCTAATTTAGGGAGGGAACAGGCTGATAATTTAACTGCTCAGAGGAAGAGAACTTAGATCCTAGCATCCCTCCGTTGTGCCGACATTTTGTAACAATAAAAGACTTTTAGGAAAATAAATGCCTGGAAGTTCTTTGGAATGTTTCATTAGCCGGAACCATAACATCTGTTTTGTTTCGGTCTTATCCGTGTTGGCTTTTCTCTGTCCCTCTTTCGACAAGGAATCATCGACCTGAACAGCATGGCGCCCACCATCTTAGTGCCCCACCCCGGAGGGCCGAGTACGCCCCCGATGGAGAGGATCACCTACATTCCGGGCACTCAGCTGGCGTTCCCCACCAGGCCTTACAACCCACCTTCCATGTCTCCAGGTAAGGCTCAGAAAGAAGGGGGGGCACTGAATGATGGACGTGCCGAGTTCAGGTCCAAGGCTGCTGAGGGGGTTTGGAAGGGCGGGGGGGGGTGGCAGACACCCCCCCCCCCATTTCTGCTTCTGATCTAAAGCTGGGCGCATCTGCCCAGAACACCTGAAATGCTTTCTCTCACTCTCTCTTTTTTTTTTTTTTTGGAAATTTTTTTTAATTGATTTTCTAATTTCACATTTAAATATTTGAAAAGCAACGTGGCGGCTGAGTTGGTCCATAATTCAGTAACATACAAATATCTTTAGTACAGATCTCAAAGTATTACATTAACTGTTTCCTCTCTTTTCCCCTTGGTATTTCCTGTCTCACGTTTTGTTGTTGTTGTTAGTTGCGAAGTCGTGTCCGACCTATCGCAACCCCATGGACAACGTTCCTCCAGGCCTTCCTGTCCTCTACCATCTTCTGGAGTCCATTTAAGCTCACCCCTCCTGCTTCAGTGACTCCATCCAGCCATCTCATTCTCTGTCATCCCCTTCTTCTCTTGCCCTCCATCTTTCCTAGCATCAGGCTCTTCTCCAGGGAGTCCTTCCTTCTCATTAGGTGGCCAAAGTATTTGAGTTTCAGCTTCAGGATCTGGCCTTCTAAAGAGCAGTCGGGGTTGATCTCCTCCAGGACTGACTGGCTGGATCGCCTTGCAGTCCAAGGGACTCGCAGGAGTCTTCTCCAGCACCAGAGTTCAAAGGCCTCCATTCTTTGGCGCTCAGCCTTTCTTACAATCCAGCTTTCACAGCCATACATTGCAACTGGGAAAACCATGGCCTAGACTATATGCACTTTTGTTGACAGGGTGATTTCTCTATTTTTTAGTATGCTGTCTAGATTTGCCATAGCTTTCCTCCCCAGGAGCAAGCGTCTTTTAATTTCTTGGCTGCAGTTTAAATTAATATAATTCTTACTATATCGATTAAATAAAAATAACTGTCTTGCATTTATCGATAATTTTTGTTTACACCTATCCTAGTTGTTTTAACATTCAATCTTTTTAGACAAATCGATGTCCTGGTGAGTTTTTCCCAGTTTTTAGATTCCCCTTAATATTTAAATTGAACGTTTAGTATTTACAATTTCCGAGTTTTAATTCATCCCAATTCCCTTGATCACAATTCACCACCGGATCTAATGTTCAGGATACTTTCTGTTGATTTCAGCTTGGCTGCCAATTATGTGTGTATCACAGGTGGTCCTCGACTTACGACGGATCACTTAGCAAGCGTTGGAAGAGGCAGTAGACCCTGAAAAGGTGTACAGGCCTGCCTTGATTTCACAATCGTTCGCTCTGTGACTGTTCAAAGATACGACCGTCCTGGGGAAAAAAGTGATTTATGAATCACAGGTTAAGTTTTTCACACTTAGCGACCCTTAACAGCATTCCCCCTGGTCACGTGATAAAAATTCGGACGCCTGGCAAGTGGTTCACATTTATGACGGTGGCAGAGTCCCAGGGGTGCTACGTGACCCGCTTTTGCGTCCTTCAGACCAAGCAAACTCAGTGGGGGAAGCCGTGTTCATTTAAGAGCCGCGATACTTACTTAACGACTGTCATGATTCACTTCACAACTGCGGTGAGCGAGGTTGTAAAATGAGGCGAAATTCGTTTAACAGCTGTCTCGCTTGGCAACAGAAACGTCGTGGTCATGAAGTTGAGGACTCCCGGTAATCCACCTGTCAAGCTTCTCTAAAAGCCCCGTGTCTCTTCTCTTTTGATCCGCAGGGCACCCGTCTCACCTGCCGGCCTCCGTGGTTGCCAGTGCAGAGAGGGAGAGGGAGAAGGAACGAGAACGGGAGCGGGAGAGAATCTCATCCACTCCCACCGACCTCTACCTTCGCCCAGGTAAGCTCCGGCTGCCTCTTTGGGCTCTTGTCACCTAGAACAGAACGGAATAGACTATGGAATGGAACGGAATAGAATAGAATGGAATGGAATTAAATATAGAATGGAATACAGTGGAATGGAATACAATAGAATAGAATTAATGGAATAGAATTAGAATATAATAGAATAGAGTTGGAATTGGAATTGGAATAGAACAGAATATGGAATGGAAAGGAATGGAGAACAAGGAATACCAATAGAATAGAATAGAATAGAATAGAATAGAATAGAATAGAATAGAATAGAATAGAATAGAATAGAATAGAATAGAATTAATGGAATAGAATTAGAATATAATAGAATAGAATTGGAATTGGAATAGAATAGAACAGAATATGGAATGGAATGGAAAGGAAAGGAATGGAATGGAGAACAAGGAATACCAATAGAATAGAATAGGATGGAATAGAATAGAATTAGAATAGAATATAGTTGGAATTGGAATTGAAATTGGAATAGAATAGAACAGAATATGGAATGGAATGGAATGGAGAACAAGGAATACCAATAGAATAGAATAGAATAGAATAGAATAGAATAGAATTAGAATATACCGTATATTCCGGCGTATAAGACGACTTTTGAGAGCGATGAAACAGCCTCTGAACTCGGGGGTCGTCTTATACGCCGAGTCATAACGTTTATTTATTTATTTATTATTTCCGGCGTATAAGATGACGTTCTAGGCATGCGACTCGGTGTCGATCATCTTATACGCCGGAAATGACGTCATTTCCGGCGTATAAGATGATCGACACCAAGTCGCATGCCTAGAAAGTCATCTTATACGCCGGAAATGACGTTATAAACTACGTTTATTTCCGGCGTATAAGATGACTTTCTAGGCATGCGACTCGGTGTCGATCATCTTATACGCCGGAAATGACGTCATTTCCGGCGTATAAGATGATCGACGCCGAGTCGCATGCCTAGAAAGTCGTCTTATATGCGACTCGGCGTCGATCGTCTTGCGACCCGGCATCAAACTCGGGGGTCGTCTTATACGCCGGGTCGCCTAATACGCCGGCATATACGGTAATAGAATAGAGTTGGAATTGGAATTGAAATTGGAATAGAATAGAACAGAATATGGAATGGAATGGAGAACAAGGAATACCAATAGAATAGAATAGGATGGAATAGAATAGAATTAGAATTGGAATTGAAATTGGAATAGAATAGAACAGAATATGGAATGGAATGGAATGGAATGGAGAACAAGGAATACCAATAGAATAGAATAGAATAGAATAGAATAGAATAGAATAGAATAGAATAGAATAGAATAGAATAGAATAGAATAGAATGGGAATAATGGAAATGGAAATAATGGAAAATGGGATGAGATAGGACAGGAATTGGAGTGGAATGGAATTGTAATGGAATTGTAATGGAACGGAACAGAACAGGAATAGAATAGAATAGAACAGAACAGAATAGGAATGGAATGGAATGGAATAGAATTCTTTATTGGCCAGGTATGTGTTTGGACACACAAGGAATTTGTCTCTGGTGCAGAAGCTCTCTGTACATACAAGTGATCAATCATGAGCACAATCATAAAATACAATCATCATAAATCCTAAGACACAACACTCACTGATAGTCATAAGATAACTAAATAAAAGCATAAATCCTAAGATACAAGCAACAAATTTATAACAACAACTTAAGGAAATAG
Source organism: Crotalus tigris (assembly GCF_016545835.1). NCBI lineage: Eukaryota > Metazoa > Chordata > Lepidosauria > Squamata > Viperidae > Crotalus > Crotalus tigris. The sequence goes on along the minus strand of NW_024098046.1, from coordinate 738,537 downwards.
ACAATAGGAAAGATGAGCAGATAAAGAGTAATACTGCCCTACTAGATGGTTGAACAGTTTTGTGTGAATTGGGTGTTCAGCAGAGTGATGGCACGGCGGGGGAAAAAAAACCTGCCCTCCTGTCTAGTTGTTTTGGTGTGCAATGCTCTGTTGCGCCCTCCGGAGGGGAGAAGTTGAAATATTTTTACGTCTGGATGGTGAGGATTCTAGCCCAGGGGTAGGCAACCCAAAACACTCAAAGAGCCACTTGGACCCGTTTCCCACCAAAAACGAAACACCGGGAGCCGCAAAATCCTTTTGATATCTAAAATGAAGATAACACTGCATATATCCTTTTTTACCTTTATTATAGGTGTGTGTGTGTGTGTGTTTGTGTGTGTATGTATGTGTGTGTGTATATATATGTATGTATACACACACACACACACACACATATATACACATACATACACATATACATACAGGTAAAAAAAGGATATATGCAGTGTTATCTTCATTTTAGATGTCAAAAGGGTCTCTCTCTGTCTCTCTCTCTCTCTGTCTCTCTCTCTCTCTCCCTCCCTCTCTATCTGCCCTTGGTCTGCCTGCCACTCCTCTTCCCCCACGCTCTTTCTTTCTCTCTCTCTCTTTCCTCTCTCTCTCTCTCCCTCCCTCTCTCTCTCTCTCCTATCTGCTGCTCACCTGGCAAGCTTCAAGCTGTTGTCCAACAAGCTCAGGGTAAGCAACCTCGTCTCTGTTATGACTCATGGACTTCAACTCCCAGAATTCCTGAGTCAGCCTAGCTGGGCTAGCTAGCTCTCTCCTGCCCTTCCTGCTTCCTGCTTCCTGCAGAGACGCAGCAAAGGGAGGAGCTCCGCCCAGTAAGCTTTCCAGCTGCTCGGAGAATACTGTGAGTGCACTCTCTTTTACACATACACACACACACACAAACACACACAAACACACACACACACACACACACACACACACACACAGAGGGAGAGAGAGAGAGAGAGAAGGAAGCAGGGAAGCGCAATTGCCTCTCTCTGTCTCTGTCTCTCTGCAAAGGCAGAGGAGGCTGGGAGCCACCGGGGAAGCTCAAAGAGCCGCATGCGGCTCCGGAGCCGCAGGTTGCCGACCTGTGCTCTAGATATTTTCTTTCTGGTTTGTGCAGTGTTCAGGTCCTCCATGGAAGGCAGGCTGGTTGCGAGTGTGTTTTGTGCAGTCCTAACTATTCCGTTGAAGTCCATACCTGTCCCATTTCCGTTACTGTGCCGAACCCAACAGTCACAAACCTGCAAATGACACAATAATTCCTCTCGACAACTTTCGACAACAACCGAAAACAATCTGTAGGCAGAATCGTCCCCCAATCCTTGGACCGTTCTGCCCAGACTGATGGGAATGGTAGTCCAAGTCGCCCAGAAAGAACCAGATCACTGGGGAAAAAATCCACCGTACAGGTAGTCCTCAGCTTAACAACCGCAAATCGGGACCAGAATTTTCGTTGCTAAGCAATACGGTTGTTCGTATGCTAGAAACCTCCCAGAGTCGCTTTCAAACGCGACGGGCAGCCAATAAATTCCATACTAAAAAAAAATAAAATTGCGACCGATTTTACCAACTTTTTCTTTCTTTTTTTTGGACACGGTTGTTAAGCAAATCATTGCCATCGTTAAGACGAATCACGTAGTCATTATGGGAATCTGGCTTCCTGCTTTTTCTGTGGGCAGCAAAAGGTCATCCCTTGATCCCAGGACGCCGCAAAAAGTTTTGCAAATCCGAGCGTCCCAATTTGGATCGTGTGACCGTGAGGAGGTTGCAGCGGTCACAAGTGCGAGGACCTAGTCTCAAGTCTCTTTCTGGAGTGCCATTGTAACTTGGAACGGTCCCAAAAGAAATGGTTGTAAGCTGAGGACTTCCAGCCATCTTTGGAAAGCAACGGGTGACTGTCAGAGCCCTGGTTGTCCATCTGTTGACTCAGTTTAATAATAATAATAATAAAGTTGGAAGGGACCTTGGAGGTCATCAAGTCCAACCCCCTGCTCAGGCAGGAAACCCTATACCATTTCAGACAAATGGCTGTCCAGTCTCTTCTTAAAAACTTCCAGTGTTGGAGCATTCATCGCTTCTGGAGGCAGGTTGTTCCACTGGTTAATTGTTCTAACTGTCAGGAAGTTTCTCCTTAGTTCCAGGTTGCTTCTCTCCTTGATGAGTTTCCATCCGTTGCTTCTTGTCTGGCCTTCAGGCGCTTTGGAGAACAGCTTGACTCCCTCTTCTTTGGGAAGATATTGGAAGACTGCTATCATGTCCCCCCTCGTCCTTCTCTTCATTAAACTGGACATCCCCAATTCCAGCAGCCGTTCCTTATATGCTTTAGCCTCCAATCCCCTAAAATCATCTTTGTTGCTCTTCTCTGCACTCTTTCTAGAGTCTCAGCATCTTTTTTACATTGTGGTGATCAAAACCGGATGCCATATTCCAAGTGTGGCCGTACCAAGGCCTTGTAAAGTGGTGTTAATACTTGACGTGATCTTGATTCTATCCCTCTGTTAATGCAGCCCAGCACTGTGTTGGCCTTTTTGGCAGCTGCAGCACATGGCTGGCTCATATTTAGGTGATTGTCTACTACAGTGGTTCTCAACCTGTGGGTCGGGAACCCATTTGGGGCCGAACGACCATTTCACGGGGGTCGCCAAATAACGCAGTCCGCCATTTTTTTCCCCCTTTTCCTTAGCTGTGCTATTCCCTTTTATTCTATTGGCTTTTGAAAGCCAATAGAATAGACTCTCTTGAATAGAGTCTAATTCTATTGGCTTTCAAAAGCCAATAGGAATTGTCCAGGCTGTCTCTGCCCTGCTGAGACAGCCAAAAGTCCATTCTGCAAACGGTGCTGCACCAGTGGAGTAGTCCTCGACTTACGACCGGTTGAGTAGTCCTCGACTTACGACCGGTTGGGGGTCGCGGCATTAAAAAGGTTGAGAACCACTGGTCTACTAGGACTCTGAGATCTTTCTCACAGTTACTACTATTGAGGCAGGTATCCCCTATACTGTACCTGTGCATTTGGTTTCTCTTCCTAAGGCGCCGAGCAGCCGGGGAAAGGAGGCAGCCACGGCTACGTCCGCTCACCGTCGCCCTCCGTCCGGAGCCAGGAGTCCATCCTCCAGCAACGGCCCAGCATCTTTCAGGGCTCCAATGGGACCAGCGTCATCACCCCGCTGGACCCTGCCGCCCAGCTGCGCATCATGTACGTCTCGGGAATTTCAGCCTGGGTTGCCGGGCGGTGGTGGTGGTGGTGGTGGTGTAGCGTCTCTAGGATTGCTCGGGGATGGGGGGTGAGGTGGGATTGGAGAAAGGCTACAGGCAGTCCTCGACATAGGACCTTAATGGAGCCTGCCTGTTAAGAGTCGCACGTTGCGACGGTCATAAACTGGGGTGGACAGCTGATCTTTCTGCCGCGGTCGTTAAACGAGTGCCGTGGTTGTTAAGGAAGCCCATTTTCTTGCTCTGGCGCTGTTTGAGTAACTTCCAGTTTTCTGCCAAACGGTTCCCTTCCTCCTTTTTTCCATTCCTTTTCCTTCCTCCCTTCCTTCGTCCTTCCCTCCCTCCTTTTTCCTTTCCTTTTTCCATCCTCCCTCTCCCTTTTTTCCTTTTCCTTTTTTCTTTCCTCCCTCCCCTTTCCTTTTCCTCCCTCCCTCCCTTTTCTTTCTTCCCTCCCTCCCTCTTTTTCCTTTTTCCTTTTCCTTCCTCCTTTCCCTTTTTCCTCCCACCCTCCCTCTTTTTTCCACACTTCCTTCCTTCCTCCTTCCCTCCCTTCCCTTTTTCCTTCCTTCCTTCCTTCCTCTTTTTTCTCTTTATTCTTCCCTCCCTTCCTTTGTCGTTCCCTCCCTCCCTTTTCCTTTCCTTTTTCCATCCTCCCTCTCTCTTTTTTCCTTTTCCTTTTTTCTTTCCTCCCTCCCCTTTCCTTTTCCTCACTCCCTCCCTTTTCTTTCCTCCCTCCCTCCCTCTTTTCCTTTTTCCTTTTCCTTCCTCCTTTCCCTTTTTCCTCCCACCCTCCCTCCCTTTTTACCACACTTCCTTCCTCCTTCCCTCCCTTCACTTTTTCTTTCCTTTTCTTCCTTCCTTCCTTCCTCTTTTTCTCCCTTCAATATCCTTCCTTCCTCCCTCCCTCTTTTTTCTCTTCTTCCCTCCTTTCCTTTTCCACTCCCTCCCTTTTTTCCTTCCTTCCTCTTTTTCTCCCTTCCATTTCCTCCCTCCCTCCCTTTTCCTTCCTTCCTCCCTCTCTCTTTTTCCTTTTTCCTTCCTCCTTCCCCTTTCTTTTTCCTCCCACCCTCCCTCCCTTTTTTCCACACTTCCTTCCTCCTTCCCTCCCTTCCCTTTTTCTTTCCTTCTTTCCTTCCTCTTTTTATCCCTTCGATATCCTTCCTCCCTCCCTCTTTTTTTCTTCTTCCCTCCCTTTTCCTTTTTCACTCCCTCCCTTTTTTCCTTCCTTCCTTCCTCTTTTTCTCCCTTCCATTTCCTTCCTCCCTCCCTCCCTTTTCCTTCCTTCTTTCCCCCTTCTTTTTTCTCTTTCTTCTTCCCTCCCTTTTCCTTTCTCACTCCCTCCCTTTTTTCCTTCCTTCCTTCCTTGCTTCCTTTCCCCCCCTCCCTCCCCCTCTGTCTCCCGGTAACCCCTAACCCTGGATTTAAAGACAGCAACCCCATGGACGTGTTCCCTCTTAAACCCCACCCCCCCTCCCCAGAAGGGATCCTAATGGGTGTCTCCTCCCACCCTCAACCTCCCTCTTCACAGCTGCAGAAACACCCAAAGGCCTGAGACCAGATTTAACCCTGCAATTTCTCTCTCTCTCTCTCTCTCTCTCTCTCTCTCTGCCTCCTCCTTCCCTTCCCCAACAGGCAGCTGCCCCCCGGCGCGCCCTCCATCACCCAAGGCCTGCCGGCCTCGCGCTACAGCACCGCAGCCGACGCCCTGGCGGCCCTGGTGGACGCGGCCGCCTCCGCCCCGCAGATGGAAGTGGCCAAGGCCAAGGAGGGCAAGCACGAGGGGGGCCGGATAGACGAGAATCTGGGGCGCCGGTCCTCGGTGGTGAGCGAGCCGCCGCCGCAGCCGATGGAGCCGAAAGCGCTGGACGGGGAGAGGCGGGGAGCCCCGGGTCCTTACACCTCATCGGCCTCGGCGGCTTTTTCCAGCGCCAAATCCCAGAATCTGCCGTCTTCGGCTGTCTACTCCGAGGCTGGGACGGACAAAGGACCCCCCTCCATCTCCAAGTACGAGGAGGAGCTGCGCACGCGGGGCAAAACCACCATCACCGCCGCCAACTTTATCGACGTGATCATCACCCGGCAGATCGCCTCCGACAAGGACGCCCGGGATCGCAGCTCGCAAAGCTCGGATTCTTCCGGCAGCCGTACGGTCCCTTTCCGTTTGTCCGTCTGGGTGGATTTCTTTTTTTATTTATTTTTTCTCACCTGGGTGGTCGGCGGGACGGTTTGGGGATGGAGTAATTGGAAGCGCGTTTGCCTACGACAACCCTGTGAGGTGGGTTGGGCGGAGAGAGAGAGAGAAAGAGACACGCCCAAGGTCAGCAGGCGGCTTTCGTAGCTAAGCAGGACTAGAACTCCCTGTCTCTTGTCAGTCAGTCACTATCGTGACTAAAGCGGAACTAGAACTCACCGTCTCCTGGTGATTGGCCCAAAGTTAGCCAACCAGCTTTCATGACTAAGGCGGGACTAAAACTCACTGTCTCCTGGTGATTGGCTCAGAGTCACTCAGCCAGCTTTCATGCCTAAGGCGGGACTAGAATTCTCTGTCTCCTGGTGATTGGCCCAAAGTCACCCAGACAGCTTTCATGCCTAAGGCGGGACTAAAACTCACCGTCTCCTGGTGATTGGCCCAGAGTCACCCAGCCGGCTTCCATGCCTAAGGTGGGACTAGAACTCACCGTCTCCTGGTGATTGGCCCAAAGTCACCCAGCTGGCTTCCATGTCTAAGGCGGGACTAGAACTCACTGTCTCCTGGTGATTGGCTCAGAATCACTCAGCCAGCTTCCATGCATAAGGCGGGACTAGAACTCACTGTCTCCTGGTGATTGGCCCAGAGTCAGCCAGCCAGTTTTCATGTCTAAGGCGGGACTACAATTTTCCGTCTCCTGGTGATTGGCCCAAAATCAACCAGCCGGCTTTCATGGCTAAGGCGGGACTAGAACTCACCGTCTCCTGGTGATTGGCCCAAAGTCACCCAGTCAGCTTTCACGGCTAAGGCGGGACTAGAACTCACCGTCTCCTGGTGATTGGCCCAAAGTCACCCAGTCAGCTTTCACGGCTAAGGCGGGACTAGAACTCACCATCTCCTGGTGATTGGCCCAAAGTCACCCAGTCAGCTTTCACGGCTAAAGCGGGACTAGAATTCACTGTGTCCTACTAGTTTAGGAAAAGGACAGTGTCTATTCTGGAATAACACGGTCAAATGCTGCAGAATTTTCTGAAATGAGAAGCAGCATAAACCTCCTTCTAAATCAGGGGTTCTCAACCTTGGCAACTTTAAGACTTGTGGACTTCAACTCCCAGAATTCCTCAGCCAGCTTTGCTGGCTGAGGAATTCTGGGAGTTGAAGTCCACAAGTCTTAAAAGTTGCCAAGGTTGAGAACCCCTGTTAATCTAAATGGCTATCGTCTTTTCTCTCCTCTTCCTCTTTCTTCCATAGTCTCCACCTCTTCCCACCGATACGAACCCTCCAGAGATGCGATCGAGGTGATCAGCCCCGCCAACTCCCCTGCCCCCCCTCAGGAAAAGATGCCTCCTTACCCGCAGGAGCCCCCCAAAATGAGCCAAGGAGAAAGTAAGTTTTTTTTCTAGGACGGAGAATGTGGCTTTCGGCTTGCAAAACGGGGCTGCCCAGATTTGGAACATGGACTCTTAGGGCTGGGAGGGACCTCAGAGGTCTTCTAGTCCAACCCCCTGCTCAAGACAGGAGAACGTATATCATCCTGGTCAAATGGTGGTCTAGGCCAGTGGTTCTTAACCTGGGCGATATGGCCCCCCCCCAGGGGGCGATTTCATTTTTCAGGGGGGCGATGGAGCGAGGAGTTTTGGGGACACTTTTGAGACTTTTTCGTACAGTGAATGGCTGTATATCTGTCGTACAAAAACATCAGATCGCTGGCTATTAGTGGATTGAATTGTGTTTCCAAATGTTCCTCTAGCTCAGTGGTTCTCCACCTGTGGGTCGGGACCCCATTTGGGGTCGAACGACCATTTCCCGGGGGTCGCCAAACAACGCAGTCCGCCATTTTTTCCCCCCTTTTCCTTAGCTGTGCTACTCCCTTTTATTCTATTGGCTTTTGAAAGCCAATAGAATAGCGTCTCTTGAATAGAGTCTAATTCTATTGGCTTTCCAAAGCCAATAGGAATAGTCCAGGCTGTCTCTGCCCTGCTGAGCCCGCCAAAAGTCCCATTCTGCAAACGGTGCTGCACCAGTGGAGTAGTCCTCGACTTACGACTGGTTGGGGGTCGCGGCATTAAAAAGGTTGAGAACCACTGCTCTAGCTAGCTTCAGTACAGAACGCCGTACATATATGAAGGCGCATCGCTTATCTTCATGCGCGTTGCGCAGCGGCCTCTACCCATACAGTGGCACGCCATTGGCCAGAATAGGGGAGATATGGGGAAAAGACTGGAAATAAATTATTTGCATCGCTATGTCCTGATGACAATTTTAAAGAAAACAAAAACAGGGTTTGCATAAATTGAAGAATTATTTCCTATGTTGTGATTGAGAGGTTGTGTTGGGGGACGGGGGCGATGACAACTTCCTCATTGGCTCAAGGGGGCGATTCGTTCAGAAAGGTTAAGAACCACTGGACTAGGCTAAGATTGAGACCAAGAACTTTCCTCCAGCTGCTCCCCTCTTCGGGGTTGACAGCCAGCCCGGAGAACGGCAACCTCTGCGGTTTGTCCTCAACTTAACAATCGTTTGTTCAACTCCCAGAATTCCTCAGCCAGGATGCTTTAAGAGAGGTGGACTTCCACTTCCAGAATTCCCCAGCAACATGCCTGGCTGAGGAATTCTGGGACTTGAAGTCCACAGGTTATAAAAGGGCCAAGTTGGAAGACCCCTGTCTTAAAGCCTCCTGGCTGAGGAATTCTGGGAGTTGAAGTCCACAAGTCATCAAAGGGCCAAGTTGGAAGACCCCTGGTTTAAACATTTAAATAAATAGGAGAACAAAACAGTCCTTACTATAGCAAATCCTCCAAAACTTAACCCTCCTGAAAGATGCCAAGCAAGGGAAGGAACAACGCCTCCCATCCGGTCGCTTCTCGGAAGAAGCAGAAGAATTGACCTCAGAGCTACAGCTAGTCCTCAACTTACGACAGTTCACTTAGTAACCGTTCAAAGTTACAACAACACTGGAAGAATGTGACTCATGATCGTTACTCACCCTTAACGACTGTGGCAGCGTCCCCGTGGTCACCTGATCAGAACGCGGACGCTTGGCCACTGACTCATACATACGACGGACACATTGTCCCGGGGGAGGGGAGTCACGTGATCCCCTTTTGCGACCTTCTGACAAACAAAGTCAAATGTGGGAAGCCGGATTCACTTACTAACCGTGTGTCTCACTTAACAACTATGAACGAGATTAGGTGGTAAAATGGGGCAAAGCTCACTTAGCCACTGTCTCGCTTAGTAACGGACATTTTGGGGTCATAAGTTGAGGACTCCCTGTATTTTGGGCGGAGGAAGCCCACCGCCCATTTCAGCGGGGGTTTTTTTTCCCAAGCTGCACCCCGTGCGAATCTCTCTCCCTTTCCTTTCGAACCCATAGGAGACTGCAGCCGCCAGTACGAGGGGTCCAGCCATCCTTACAGGCCCTCGCAGGATTCGCCCTCGCCACAGCAGCAGTCGGCCCAGCCGACGCCGGCACCACCGGCTCCACAGCCAGCCCCTCCGCCTGCCCAGGGCGAGGGGATGGGCCCCGTGCCTCGGACTCACCGCTTGATCACCCTGGCCGACCACATCTGTGTAAGTTTGCACTTTGGGGTCCCTTTGTGAAGAGAGGAGGCCTCTGAGCGCGCTCTGAGTTTGCTGGTCTTCTCAGAGATGTTTCATGACCCAACTAGGGAACCTCAGAAGGAAGTGGGGGGTTGGAGGAGGAGGAGGAGGAGGAGGAAGAGGACTGTGGGGTCCTTGGTGCTCTCTGATCTTGGCTATTTTCTTGCAGATGTTTCATTATCGAACTACGTAACAGGATCAGTGCTAGAAGGGAATGGGGGGTTGAAGGAGGAGGAGCAGAGGGAGGAGGAGCAGGGGGGAGGAGGAGGAGGAGGAGGAGGAGGAGGAGATGACGACTGTGGGGTCTTTGGTGCTCTCTGATCTTGGCTGTTTTCTTCCAGATGTTTCATTATCAAACTAGGTAATATCATCAGTGCTAGGAGGGAGTGGGGGGTTGAAGGAGGAGGAGGAGCAGGGAGGAGGAGGAGGAAGACTGTGGGGTCCTTGGTGCTCTCTGAGCTTGCCAGTTTCCTTGCAGACGTTTTATGACCCAACTAGGTAACATCATCAGGGCTACAAGGGAGGGTGTTTGTAGAGAGGAGGAGGAGGAGGAGGAGGAGATGACAACTGTGGGGTCCTTGGTGCTTTCTGATCTTGGCTGTTTTCTTGCAGATGTTTCACTATTGAACTAGGTAACATCATCAGTGCTAGAAGGCAGGGAGGGTTGAAGGAGGGAACAAGAGGAGTTGGTGGTGGAGGAGGACGACTGTGGGGGGTCCTGGGTGCTCTCTGAGCTTGGCTATTTTCTTGCAGACGTTTCATGACCCAGCTAGGGAGCATCATCCTCACTGCTAGAAGGAGGGAGGAGGGCTTGCTCTCTGTTTTAATACAAGTGGCTTCCCACGTCAGTGTTGATTTGAGTGTTGTTTTCTTCTTGGTAGCTCCTTGATTCAGTTCTTGTTGGCTGTAGTCACTGCATATCAACAAGGAGGAAACCCCACACTCCCTTCTGACACTGATGATGTTCCCTAGTTGGGTCATGAAACGTCTGCAAGAAAACCACCAAGCGCAGAGAGCACCAAGGATCCCACAGTCCTTTCTTTCCTTCCTTCCTTCCTTCCTTCCTTCCTTCCTTCCTTCCTTCCTTCCTTCCTTCCTTCCTTCCTTCCTTCCTTCCTTCCTCCTCCTCCTCCTCCTCCTCCCTTATAGCACTGATGATGTTCCCTAGTTGGGTCATGAAACGTCTGCAAGAAAACCACCAAGCGCAGAGAGCACCAAGGATCCCACAGTCCTTTCTTTCCTTCCTTCCTTCCTTCCTTCCTTCCTTCCTTCCTTCCTTCCTTCCTTCCTTCCTTCCTCCTCCTCCTCCTCCTCCTCCTCCCTTTTAGCACTGATGATGTTACCTAGTTGGGTCATGAAATGTCTGCAAGAAAACCACCTAGCTCAGAGATCAATAAAGACTCCAGAATCCTCTTCTCTCTCCTCTTGGTCTTCCCTCCTTTCATTCCTTTGTCTCCTCCTCCTCCTCCTCCTCCTCCCTTCTAGCACTGATGATGTTCCCTAGTTGGGTCATGAAACGTCTGCAAGAAAACCACCCAGCTCAGAGAGCATCAGGGACCCCACAGTCGTCGTCCTCCTCCTACTGCTCCTCCCTGCAAACCCCTCTCTCTTCTAACTAACAATGATCATGTTACCTAGTTGGGTCATGAAACGTCTGCAAGAAAACCAACCAGGACCCCACACTCGTCGTCCTCCTCCTCCTCCACAATCCCCACTTCCTTCTGACACGGATAACGTTACTTAGCTGGGTCATGAAACGTCTGAAAGAACCACATACACACACACACCCCCAGCTCAGAGAGCACCAAGGACCCCACAATTCATCTCGTGTGGGTCATGCTTTTGATTCTTGATTCTGGCCGGAGTTTTGAAAAGGAAAGCTGGCTAACCGGTGATTTTTCTCTCCCCCTCCCCCCCCCTCTTTTTATTCGGATCTGCTCCTCGCTGGCCCAGCAAATCATCACGCAGGATTTTGCCCGCAGCCAGGCCTCCGCCCAGCCTTCCCTCCCGACGCCCACCAGCACATTCCAGAGCTCGGCTCTGACCTCCGTCACGCCGAGCCCCCGGCCCAAGGCTTCGAACCGCTACAGCCCGGACATCCAGGTGCAGGCCGCCCCCCACCAGCGCCCGGGCTCCCGGATGTCCCCCGAAAACCTCTGTGAGAAAAGCCGGGGAAGGTAATAATAACCCTGTTCTCTTCTCCCTCCCCTTCCCTTCCTCTCTCATCTCTTTCTTTCCTTCTTTCCACTTTCTGTTTCCCATTCTGTTTCTTCCCTTTTTCCCTGCCTTCCCTTAACCCTCTGACCTCTCTCTTTCCTTCCTTCCTTTCTTCCTTCTTCCCTCCTTCTCAGTCCCTCCCTCCCTCCCTTCCTTCTTCGCTCCCTCCCTCCCTTCCTTCTTCCCTCCCTCTGTCCCTCTCTTTCCTTCCTTCCTTCCTTCCTTCCTTCCTTTCTTCTTCCTGCCTCCCTCTCACTCTCCTTCCTTCCATCCATCTTCTTCCCTCCCTCCCTCAGTCCCTTCCTTCCTCCTCCCTCTCCTTCCTTCCTTCCTTCCCATCAGTCCCTCCCTCCCTTCCTTCTTCCCTCCCTCGCTTTCTTTCTTCCTTCTTCCCTCCCTCCCTCCCTCTCCTTCCTTCCTTCCTTCCTTTTTTCCATCTTCCCTCAGTCCGTTCCTTCCTTTCTTTTTCCTGCCTCCCTTTCACTCTCCTTCCTTCCATCCATCCATCTTCTTCCCTCCCTCCCTCAGTCCCTTCCTTCCTCCTCCCTCTCCTTCCTTCCTTCCTTCCTTCCTTCCTTCCTTCCTTCCTTCCATCTTCCCTCCCTCCGTCCCTCTCCTTCCTTCCTTCCTTCCTTCCTTCCTTTTTTCCATCTTCTTCCCTCCCTCCGTCCCTCTCCTTCCTTCCTTCCTTCCTTCCTTTTTTCCATCTTCTTCCCTCCCTCCCTTTCTTCCTTCCTTCTTCCCTCCCTCCCTCTCCTTCCTTCCTTTCTTCTTCCTTCCTCCCTCCCTCTCCTTTCCTTCCTTTCTTTTTTTCTTTCCTTCCTTCCTCCCTCAGTCCCTCCCTCCCTTCCTTCTTCCCTCCCTCCCTCCCTTCCTGATTCACTTTACAACCGGGCTACTATCTTAACAACTGCATTGAGTCACTTAACGAGCGTGGCACGGAAGGTCGTCAAAGGGGGCAAAACCCACTGAAGAAAGGTTGTCCCTTAGCAATAGAAATTTCAGGCTGAGTTACGTTCGTAAGTCGAGGACCCCCCGTATTTCCATCGCGTGATCCTTTCTTTTTAGCTTTCGCTGAACTGATCGTTTCTGGCTGGACTCTGCGCCGGGAAAATTCGCATTCTGAAGAAAAGGGTGACTTTTGTCGCTTGTGTGTCTCCCCACCCCACCCACCCCCACCCCACCCCCCAGGCTTGGGAAGTCCCCCGAGAGAAGCCACGTCTCCTCGGAGTCCTACGAGCCGATCTCTCCACCGCAGGCGCCGGCGGCCCACGAGAAGCAAGACAACTACCTGTTGGTGTCGCAGAGGCCGGAGCCTTTGGAGCAGAGGTAGCTGGGCTGGGTTGGGCTGGACTTGCAAAGGGGTTGGTGGGCCAACGAACCAGGGGAACTGCTTGCCACTGGACGTCGTGGGTGTTTCAACACTGGAAGCTTTTAAGAAGAGACTGGATAGCCACCTGTCTGGAATGGTAGAAGGTGTCCTGCTTGAGCAGGGGGCTGGACTAGAGGACCTCCAAGGTCCCTTCCAGCTCTATTCTGATGGATTGAGACTGACAGCCACCTGTCTGGAACGGTATAGGTTCTCCTGCTTGAGCAGGGGGCTGGACTAGAAGACCATTGGTCACCACGATGTAAAAAAAGATGTTGAGACTCTGGAAAGAGTGCAGAGAAGAGCAACGAAGATGATCAGGGGACTGGAGGCTAAAACATACAAGGAACGGTTGCTGGAATTGGGTCTGTCTAGTTTAATGAAGAGAAGGACGAGGGGGGACATGATGGCAGCCTTCCAATCTCTCAGGGGCTGCCCCAAAGAAGAGGGAGTCCAGCTATTCTCCAAAGCGCCTGAAGGGAGGACAAGAAGCAACGGATGGAAACTAATCAAGGAGAGAAGCAACCTAGAACTAAGGAGAAACTTCCTGACAGTGAGAACAATTAACCAGTGGAACAGTCTGCCTCCAGAAGCTGTGAATGCTCCAACACTGGAAGTTTTTAAGAAGAAACTGGACAGCCATTTGTCCGAAATGGTTTAGGGTTTTCTGCCTGAGCAGGGGGTTGGACTAGATGACCTCCAAGCTCCCTTCCAACTTTATTATTATTATTATTAACAAGCTGCCTTCAGAAACTGTGGGTGCTCCAACACTGGAAGTTTTTAAGAAGAGACGGGACAGCCATTTGTCCGAAATGGTGTAGGGTTTCCTGCCTGAGCAGGGGGTTGGACTAGATGACCTCCAAGGTCCCTTCCAACTTTACTACTATTATTATTATTACCTCCAAGGGCCCTTCCAGTTCTATTCTGATGGATTGAGATTGACAGCCACCGGTCTGGAACGGTACAGGTTCTCCTGCTTGAGCAGGGGGCTGGACTAGAACAACCGTGGCGACTTTAAGACTTGTGGACTTCAACTCCCAGAATGCTTCAGCCAGTGTGCTTGGCTGAAGAATTCTGGAAGTTAAAATCCACAAGTCATAAAAGGGCCAAGTTGGAAGACCCCTACTTGTGAACTTCCTCCCAGAATTCCACAGCCAGCGTGCCTGGCTGAGGAATTCTGGGAGTTGAAGTCCACAAGTCTTAAAAGTTGCAAAGGTTGAGGACCCCTGGACTAGAAGACGTCTAAGGTCCCTTCAAGATGTGTTCTGATGGATGGATGGATGGTGGATGGATGGATGGATTGGATTGGATTGAATCTGTACTGATTCCTCATTGCAGTCAGTCTTGATTTGGAAGGTCCCTTCCAACTCTGCCGTTCTGTTAAAAATGATGTTGAGACTCTAGAGCAGTGGTTCTCCACCTGTGGGTCGGGACCCCATTTGGGGTCGAACGACCATTTCACGGGGGTCGCCAAACAACGCAGTCCGCCATTTTTTCCCCCCTTTTCCTTAGCTGTGCTACTCCCTTTTATTCTATTGGCTTTTGAAAGCCAATAGAATAGACTCTCTTGAATAGACTCTAATTCTATTGGCTTTCAAAAGCCAATAGGAATTGTCCAGGCTGTCTCTGCCCTGCTGAGCCCACCAAAAGTCCCAGTCTGCAAACGGTGCTGCACCAGTGGAGTAGTCCTCGACTTACGACCGGTTGAGTAGTCCTCGACTTACGACCGGTTGGGGGGGGGTCCCGGCATTAAAAAGGTTGAGAACCACTGCTCTAGAAAGAGTGCAGAGAAGAGCAGCAAAGACGATCATGGGACTGGAGGCCAAAGCATATAAGGAACGGTTGCTGGAATTGGGAATGTCTAGTTCAGTGGTTCTCAACCTTTTTAATGCTGCGACCCTCCAACTGGTCGTAAGTCGAGGACTACTGAACTGGTGCAGCACCGTTTGCAGAATGGGGCTTTTGGCGGGCTCAGCAGGGCAGAGACAGCCTGGACAATTCCTATTGGCTTTGGAAAGCCAATAGAATTAGACTCTATTCAAGAGGGTCTATTCTATTGGCTTTCAAAAGCCAATAGAATAAAAGGGAGTAGCACAGCTACGGAAAAGGGGAAAAGAAAATGGCGGACTGCGTTGTTTGGCGACCCCCGTGAAATGGTCGTTCGACCCCAAACGGGGTCCCGACCCACAGGTGGAGAACCACTGGTCTACTTTAACGAAGAGAAGGACGAGGGGGGACAGGATAGCAGCCTTCCAGTATCTCAGGGGCTGCCCCAAAGAAGAGGGGAGTCAAGCTGTTTGAAAGCGTGCAAGGCAGAAGGGGGCGGAGCGTGCTTTCCTTCTGGTCCAGCAGGCGTTTTTTTATTTTCATGTATTTTTTATTTTTTTCTCTCACTTCCTTCTTTGGCTCTTCGCAGGACCGACTCCCGTTCTCCGGGCAACATCGCTTACCTGCCTTCCTTCTTCACCAAGCTGGAGAATACCTCGCCCATGGTGAAGTCGAAGAAGCAGGAGATCTTTCGTAAGCTGAACTCGTGCGGGGGAAGCGAATCCGAAATGGGTAGGACTGATTTTCCTCGGAGGTCTTCTTCCTTTTCATTCCCCCCAGCCCGCCCCCCCCCCTTTTCTCCGGGGGTCCCGGGTGCTTCTCTGAGCCGGGTGGCTTTCCGGCAGACGTTTCATGACCCAACGAGGTAACGTCCTCAGTGCTAGGAGGGAGGGAGAGGTTGTGAGGGGAGGAGGAGGAGGAGGAGGACTGTGGGGTCCTTGGTGCTCTCTGAGCTTGGTGGCTTTCCTGCAGACGTTTCATGACCCAGCTAGGTAACATCATCAGTGTTAGAAGGAAGGAGGAGGAGGATTGTGGGGTCCTGGGTGCTCTCTCAGCTGGGTGGCTTTCCTGAAGACGTTTCATGACCCAGCTAGGTAACATCATCAGGGCTGGGAGGGAGGTGGGGTTTTGGAGAGGAGGAGGACTGTGGGGGTCCTTGGTGCTCTCTGAGCTGGGTGGTTTTCCTGCAGACGTTTCATGACCCAGCTAGGTAACGTCATCAGGGCTAGAAGGGAGGAGGAGGAGGATTGTGAGGTCCTGGGTGCTCTCTCAGCTGGGTGGCTTTCCTGAAGACGTTTCATAACCCCAACGAGGTAACGTCATCAGTGCTAGGAGGGAGGGAGAGGTTGTGAGGGGAGGAGGAGGAGGAGGAGGACTGGGGGGGTCCTGGGTGCTCTCTGAGCCTGGTGGCTTTCCTGCAGACGTTTCATGACCCAGCTAGGTAACATCATCAGTGCTAGAAGGAAGGTGGGTTTTTGGAGGAGGACTGTGGGGGTCCTGGGTGCTCTCTGAGCTGGTTGGCTTTCCTGCAGACGTTTCCTGACCCAACTAGGGTACGTTATCAGGGCTAGGAGGGAGGTGGGGTTTTGGAGAGGAGGAGGAGGAGGAGGACTGTGGGGTCTTTGGTGCTTTCTGAGCTGGGTGGCTTTCGTGCAGACGTTTCATGACCCAACTAGGTAACATCTTCAGTGCTGGGAGGGAGAGGGGTTTGCAAGGGGAGGAGGAGGACTGCTAAGGGGTCTTTCGTGCTCTCTTGACCTTGGTGGTTTCCTTGCAGATATTTCATGACCCAGCTAGGAGGAAGTGGGGTTTGCGGAGGGGAGGGGGAGGGGAGGGGGAGGGGAGGAGGAGGAGAACTCTGTGGGGTCCTTGGTGCTCTTTGAATTTGGTGGTTTTCTTACTGAAGTTTCGTGACCCAACTAGGGAACACCATCAATGTAAGAAAGGGTCGGGTGTGCTGCTTATTTATATAGGGGTGGAGTTTGTCAGTAGACCAACGGACTATCAGCCATCCACAGGCACCTAGAGATAAACCACATTTGCACACCATTCAAAAGATACAATAAGAATCTAAAAAGGGAACAGAACAGAACAGAACAGAACAGAATAGACTAGAATTAAAATATAGAATAGGAATAGGAATAGAATAGAATAGAATAGAATAAGAACAGGAATAGGATAGGACAGGACAGAACAGAACAGATTAGAATAGAACTGCAGAACAGAACAGAATAGAATAGAATAGAATAGAATAGAATAGAATAGAATAGAATAGAATAGAATTAAAATATAGAATACAATAGAAAATAGTATAGAATAAGAATAGAATAGAAAATAGAATAGAATAGAATAAGAACAGGAATAGGATAGGATAGAATAGAACAGAACAGAATAGAATAGGAATAGAATAGAATTAAAATATAGAATAGAAAATAGTATAGAATAAGAATAGAATAGAAAATAGAATAGAATAAGAATAGAATAGAATAGAATAAGAACAGGAATAGGATAGGATAGAATTGAATTGAATCGAATTGAATTGAATTGAATTGGAAGGGACCTTGGAGGTCTTCTAGTCCAGCCCCCTGCTCAAGGAGGAGAACCTATAATATCTCAGGCAAGTGACTGTCCAGTTTCTTCTTAAAAATCTCCAGCGATGGAACGCCCACAATTTCTGGAGTTGGGTTGTTCCACTGGTCGATTGTCTTCACTGTCAGGAAGTTTCTCTTTAATTCCAGGTTGCTTCTCTCTTGGATCAGTTTCCAAATAAAAAAGACCAGGAAATATCCTCTTCAACAACCAACACAAAGAAAAGCAGGGATTAACACCAGGCAGGTCTAGGAGAAGTCGCCATGGCCCAATCACTGTGGGACAAGGATTTTACACTAATATCGAAGAAATGGTGGAATAGAATCACTATAGAAAGGGTGCGAATGGAGGGACAACACGATGTGCGAGTGACAAAAATTAAAACCATTCTTTAAATTATTTTAAACAATTTAATGGAATTGTTGAATTGTCCCATGGCTGATTGTCCCGTTCTGACAGCCACAAGCAGAAAACCATACCCCAATCAAAGTAACAAAGAAACAGCCCCAACTCCAACATTGGCAGCAGCGCAAGCTATTGTGTGTCAACAGAGAGCACACCCTACTCTCTTGTAGCACTGATGACGTTACCTAGTTGGGTCATGAAACGTCTGCAAGGAAGCATCAAAGAGCAGCACAGGGCCCACAGTCCTCCTCCTCCTCCTTATCCATAACCCCCCAGCCCCATTCCTTCCCCAGCACTGATGACATTACCTAGTTGGGTCATGAAACGTCTGCAAGAAAAGCACCCATTTCAGGGAGCGCCCCCGCAGTTTGACCCTGAGTTACCCGTGTTCTCTTCTCCTGTCGGTGTCATTGATCTCTTCAGCCTTGGAAAGTAACCCATGTCTCTTCCTTCTCTCTCTGTGAACAGCAGCCGCTCAACCTGGGACAGAAATATTTAACTTGCCAGCAGTCACCACCTCAGGTAAGGACTCCAGAAACGAGCAGAACAGAATAGAATAGAATTAAAGGACAGGACAGGACTGAATTGAATTGAATTGAATTGAATTACAGGATGGAATGGAATGGAATAGAATAAACAGATTGTAGAATAGAATAGAATAGAATAGAATAGAATAGAATAGAATAGAATAGAATAGAATAGAATAGAAATATAGAGTAGAGTAGAATAGAATAGAAACAGGAATGGAATGGAATAAAATAAACAGATTGCAGAATAGAATAGAATAGAATAGAATAGAATAGAATAGAATAGAATAGAATAGAATAGAATAGAATAGAATAGAATAGAATAATTAGGAATAGAATAGAATATGGAATAAGAATAGAATAGAATATGGAATAAAATTAGAATAGAATAGAAACAGGAATGGAATGGAATGGAATGGAATAAAATAAACAGATTGTAGAATAGAATAGAATAGAATAGAAACAGGAATGGAATGGAATAAAATAAAAAGAGAATAGAATAGAATAGAATAGAATAGAATAGAATAGAATAGAATAGAATAGAATAGAATAGAATAGAATAGAATAGAATAGAATAGAATAGAGGAATGGGAATAGATTTACAGGATATAGAGTAGAGTAGAATAGAACAGAATAGAATTGAATTGAATTACAGGATAAAATAGAACAGAGTAGAATAGAATAGAATAGGGAATGGAATGGAATAGAATAGAATATGGAATAGAATAGAATATAGAATAGAATAGAATAGAATAGAATAGAATTACAGAACAGAATAGAATAGAACAGAACCGAATAGAATAGAATCTTTACTGAGAATAGAATGGAAAGGAACGGAACCAAACGGAATAGAATAGCAACTTTATTGTCCCTTTAAACGTGGACTAATCCGCACAGGCCAACATGAACTTCCGTTGGATTCAGCCCTCCAAAGACCACCGCTATCCATACCCACACATACACGACACACAGAAACATTGCCGTCCAGTCCGAGCCTCTACCCGGGGGCCTCTCGCAGGAGCCTCCCCCCTCCTTCCCCCTGGATCCATCGCGTCTGCTTTCCCCTCCCAGGTTCGGTGAGTGCTAGGGGCCCGTCCTTAGCCGACCCAGCCAGCAACCTGGGGCTGGAGGACATCATCCGCAAAGCCCTGATGGGCAGTTTCGACGACAAAGGCGAGGACCACAGCCTGGTCATGGCGCAGCCCCTGGGGATGGTGCCCGGCGGGTCATTACCGACCAACAGCGAAACGCGGCGGGAGGAAACCAGCCCCTCCCCCAATCCAGGTGAGCCATGCAGGCCAAGTTTGGCCGCCTCCCCCCCTCCCGGTGCAGGTAGAACACGCTAATGAGTTTCCCGCCTCCCTGAGTTTTTGCAAGGTGTCGGACTACAATTCCCATTCTCCCCCCCCCTTCCCCCTCCCAGCAGGTTTGGCCTTAAATCTTTCCTGCTGGTTTTTGTGGCGGTTGAATTTAACTTTCAATTTAAATATATATATTTTTTTAAAAAAGCAGAAGAACGACTTGGCCACCGGCAGTCCTCGGCTTATAACCCGCTTGGTTTAGTGACCGTTCCACAGTTATAACGGCACTGGTAAAAGGGCCGTTTTTCACATTTAACGGCCGCTGCAGCATCCTCCATGGTCACGTGATCGAAATTTGGAAGCTGGGCAACCGACTCGGACTTAGGGTCCCGGGGTCACCTGATTCCCTTTTGCGACCTTTCCGATGAGTACAGTCCATGGGAAAGCCGGGATTCACTTAACAACCGTGTTAACAGCGGCAGTGATTCACTTAACAACGGTGTCAAGAGAGGTCGTAAAATGTGGCAAAAAAACCGCACTCCAACTGTCTTGCTTGACAAAAGAAATGTGGGGCTCGGTTTTCGTCGTAAGTCGAGGACTAACTACAGTGCTGGGGTTGGGGAGGTCCGGCATCCAGCTGATATAGATATCGTACAGAAAGGTTGCATTATTCACACAAAGACACAGACAGGCACACACAAGCACACATCTCCCCAGAGCTGAGCAGGCAAATTGCAGCGAGAAAGTGACTTATGACCGTTTTTTGGTGTATAGAAGGACCCCAGAATGACTTGGATCTTCCTATCGTACAGGAAGATAATAACATTTTTGCAAAAAGTGGGTCTATGTGTAAGCCTGTGATGGACAAGGTGGTGCCTAAGAGAGAAGAAAACCATGATTCTTTTAAACACGGGTCATCCCAACCAAGAGAAAGAGTACGTTTAAATAAATGTTTCACAATCTTAAGCCATTTTAAGGCATGTGGATTCCAGCTCCCAGAATTCCCCAGCCAGCCTGCTTTAAGAGGGGAGGACTTCCACTCCCAAAATCCCCCAGTCAGGATGCTTTAAGAGGGGTGGACTTCCACTTCCAGAATTCACCAGCCAGCCTGCTTTAAGAGGGATGGACTTCAACTCCCAGAATTCCCCAGCCAGCATGCTTTAAGAGGGGTGGACTTCCACTCCCAGAATCCCCCAGCCAGCCTGCTTTAAAATGGGTTGACTTCCACTCCCAGAATCCCCCAGCCAGCCTGCTTTAAGATGGGTGGACTTCAATTCCCAGAATTCCCCAGCCAGCCTGCTTTAAGAGGGATGGACTTCAACTCCCAGAATTCCCCAGCCAGCATGCTTTAAGAGGGGTGGACTTCCGCTCCCAGAATCCCCCAGCCAGCCTGCTTTAAGAGGGATGGACGTCAACTCCGAGAATTCCCCAGCCAGCCTGCTTTGAGCCCTGTTGGCTTCAATTCCCAGAATTCCCCAGTCAGGATGCTCTAAGATGGCGGGACTTCCACTCCCAGAATTCCCCAGCCAGCCTGCTTGAAGATATGAAATTCACTGATTCTTATTGGTGCCCCCCATAACTCGATTCCTCCTCCTCCTCCTCCAGGTGGGGGGGTCAGCAAGCAGAAGCTGATGGGCAAATCCGGGAGCAGGAAGTCCAAATCCCCAATTCCTGGTCAAGGCTACCTGGGAACGGAGCGACCTTCCTCGGTCTCCTCGGTCCATTCGGAAGGCGACTATCACCGGCAGACCCCCGCCTGGTCGTGGGATGACCGGCCGTCCTCCACAGGTGAGCTGAGCCAGGTGTGTCTGGGCGAGTGGCGTCCCACCCAAATTGGGCGCTGCAGGTTTTTAAGGACCCTGTTTTTCGAGACAGTCGCGAGGTATTTAAACATTACCGGGATATCATCTTCGGGACGCTTGCATACGGGGAGTCCTCGACTTACGACCAGTCTTGAGCCAGCCTTTCCGTTGCTAAGTGAGACGGCGGCTAAGTGAGCTTTACCCCCATTTGGTTTCTGGCCACGGTGGTTCACTTAGTCACGCGGTTGTTAAGTGAATCCGGCTTCCCCCCCCCATTGACTTTGCTTATCAGAAGATCGCCAAAGAGTATCACGTGGACGCTGCGACCGTCGTAAATGTGAGCCAGTGGCCAAGCGTCCGTATTTTGATCATATGTGACCCCCGGGGCCGCTGCAGCGGTCGTTAAGTGGGGAAAAACGGTCATAAGTCACTTTTTTCAGTCCCGATGTAACTTTGGACGGTCGCTGAATGAACTGCTGTCAATCAAGGAGTCCCTGCAGCCAGATTGCCCAAAGCCCATCATTCAATCCTGCTTGAACTGTCGCTAAAGGGAACGGTTGCAAGTCGAGGACTCTTCTATAAGCCATGGCCAATTTTTTCAACCTCTTTGGACAGTCGCTAAACGGGTGGTCATAAGACAGGGACACCCTGTAGCCAGACTATCCCAAATCCCATCCATCCTTGCCATTCAGATGGTCACTAAAGTGGTCATAAGTCTAGGACTCCCTGTAGCCAGACTACCCCAAACCACATCCTTCCATCTCACTCAGCTGGTCACTAAACAAGTGGTCATAAGACAGGGACACCCTGTAGCCGGACTATCCCAAATCCCATCCTTCCCATGCCATTCAGATGGTCACTAAACAAGTGTTTGTAAGACAGGGACGCTCTGTGGCCAGATTACCCCAAACCCCACCCTTCCATGCCATTCAGATGGTCACTAAAGTGGTCATAAGACAGGGACTTCCTTTAGTTGGATTACCCCAAATCCCATCCTTCCACTCCATTCAGACGGTCACTAAACAAGTGGTCGTAAGACAGGAACTCCTTGTAGCCGGATTACCCCAAACCTCATCTTCCAGCTCACTCAGACGGTCACTAAACAAGTGGTTGTAAGACAGGGACTCCCTGTAATTGAATTACCCCAAACCCCATCCTCCCACCCCATTCAGACGGTCATTAAACAAGTGGTCGTAAGACAGAAACTCCTTGTAGCCGAATTACCCCAAATCCCATCCTTCCAGCTCACTCAGACGGTCACTAAACAAGTGGTGGTAAGACAGGGACTCCCTGTAGTTGAATTACCCCAAACCCCATCCTTCCACCCCATTCAGTTACTAAACAAGTGGTCGTAAGACAGGGACTCCCCGTAGCCGGACTATCCCAAACCCCATCCTTCCATCCCATTCAGACGGTCACTAAAACAAGGCGTCGTAAATCGAGGGGCCTCAAGCCTAAGCAGCCTCTTCGATTGCTCTCCTGCAGGTTCCACGCAGTTCCCCTACAACCCGCTGACCATCCGGATGCTGAGCAGTACTCCCCCCGGCTCCATGGCCTGTGCCCCCTCTTCGGCCGGACAGGCCGCCCCACACCAGCCCAGCCGGATATGGGAGCGGGAACCGGCCCCTCTGCTCTCTGCCCAGTACGAGACCCTCTCCGACAGCGACGAGTGACGTCCGGGGAGAAAGGAAAAAAAATGAGAGACACACCCATAAACAAAAGGGAGAAACGAAAGAAACAACGCAGCAGGGAAGTTTGCAAACCAAGTCGCTGGGGGTGGGGGGTGATGGAGTTTGCTGCATTTTTTTTTTTTAAAAAAAGAAAAGCCGCAAAGCCCCCCCCCCTCCCCACTTCCTCCCCCTGAGACTGTCGAAAGGAGAGGCACGGGGATCCCGTTTTTTTTACGGCGCCCAAATGGACCGCGGGATCGTTTTTTTTTACGGAGGAAAAACTCGCTCGGGGGGGAAAAAAAAAAGGATCCCTCCCGTTTTCAGCCGGCCGGGTGTCTCGAAGATAAATATGTAAAGAGTTTGTTTTGGGGTTGTTGTTTTTTTTTTTTTTTTAAAGAGAAAAAAGTAGGACCTTTTATTCTGGAGCGACATCCTTATTTGTAAAGAGAAGCGTCACACGATGTCTCGGAGAAGAAGGAAAGGCGGGGGGGGGAATCCTTCTCATGTACATAGAAAAACTTTTTCTGCAGTGAGTTTCCACCTCTCGCCCCACCCACCCTCCCTCCCACTCACACCCCCAGCCCTCACCCCCAGCCCCACTTAACCCCCGGCTAAGACTTTCTGGTGTTCAAAATCATTGTGGTAAACTTTGGGGGTCATTTTATATATATATAAAATTATATATATATAATTTGGGGGTCATTTTATATATATATGTTTTCTGAGGTTTTCGCGGGTGTTTGTATGTAGGTCTTTGGTTGTTCGGGTTTTCTCCTGCGTAAAATTGCTGCTCGAAGCACGAAGCTGAAAACACCAGCCTGAAGATGACGAATGGGACTTCGTCGAAACGTCGCCAAGACACTTCCAATTTTACGCGGGAGAAAACCCGAACAACCAAAGACCTAAAGGCCTTGTCACTTGAGAGAAGACTCTTCCTAAATCTTTGGGGTTTCAAGCAAGAGGACGCCCCCCCCCCCCTTTTGCATCGGCTGCCTGTAGAAATGGGAAGGGGGGGAGAAAAGGAGACCTTTGGGGCATCACCCCTTCTTTTTGGGGGGGGACAATTCAGCCCAGCCATGTTGCTGGCTCCTTCCTTCTTTCCCCCCTTCCCCTTTCCCTCCCTTTCCCTTCCTTCCCCTTTTCCTTCCTTCCTTCACTTCCTTCCCCTTTCCCCCCCTTCCTTTTTCCTTTTCCTTCCTTCTTTCCCTTTTTCTTCCTTCCTCTTTTCCTACCTTCCCTCCCTTCCTTCCTTCTTTCCCTTTCTCTTCCTTTTCCTTCCTCCCTCCCTCCCTTCCTTCCCCCTCCCTTCTCCCTCCCTCCCTTCTTTCTCTTTCTCTTCCTTCCTTCCCTTCCCCTTCCTTCCTCTCTTCCTTCTTTCCCTTTCTCTTCTCTCCTTCCATCCCCCTTCCTCCCTCCCTCTTTCTCTTCCTTCCCCTTTTCCTTCCTTCCTTCCTCCCCCTCCCTCCTTCCCCCCTCCCTTCCTTCTTTCCCTTTCTCTTCCTTCCTCTTTTCCTCCCTTCCCTCCCTTCCTTCCTTCTTTCCCTTTCTCTTCCTTTTCCTTCCTCCCTCCCTCCCTTCCTTCCCCCTCCCTTCTCCCTCCCTCCCTTCTTTCTCTTTCTCTTCCCTCCTTCCATCCCCCTTCCTCCCTCCCTCTTTCTCTTCCTTCCCCTTTTCCTTCCCTCCCTCCCTCTCCCTTCCTCCCCCTTCCCCTCCCCCTCCCTCCCTCCCTCCTGTGTCCATAGGCAGCACCCCGCTTGCTCTGGAGGGCAACTTGCTATTCCCCCCACACAGGCGTGTGCACACACACACACACACACAATTCTAAACACTCTGCTGACCCCCTGCCCCTTTTTTCTGTGGTTGTTTAAAACTTGTGGAAAACATTTTTTTTCCTTTGGAAAACTGCTTCTCCCCCCCCCCCTTCCTTTTTTTTTTTTTTTTTTGGTGAGATCTGTACATTTGAAGTCTCCGGTCTGCTGGAATAACCAAGATCTTTTTAATGATTATGCCATGCTGTAATTTTAACTTCGTTTTGCTTTGTTTTTGTTGTTTTTTTTTTCTTTCTCCTACCGTACAGTTGGTTTTGTTCCCGCAAGCCTGTGAAGGACACCATTGCATGGGGGCTATCCAAATTTCCCCCCACTTCCTGGTGTGACCTCAGTCCAAATCAATTTTTTTTTTCCACCCACCCCTGGCCCTTCCTTCCTTCCTTCCTTCCTTCCTTCCTTCCTTCCTTCCTTCCTTCCTTCCTTCCTTCCTTCCTTCCCATAAATTCTCTTCTCCTTTCCTGTCTTTAACTCCCAAGTCATCTTAACTGCTTTTTGTCCTAACTGAAAGCAAAATTGCCGGGTCTTCGGCTGTAGCAAAGGCCAAGTCTCCAGTCTGTTCTTTTGTTTCATGCAAGTCTCTGCACCCAAATTCGTATTTCTTCCCTTTGGAAAAAAATTAAGCTGTGGATTCTGGCAAAAGACGGCCGATTCGCTCGGCCTTGCGAGAGAATTTCCCACACTTTTTTTTTTTTTCCTTTTTTGGCCCGAAACCGAGGCTAAGATTGCCCTGCAAAACGGCTTCTGGTATGCATTTGAAGCTACAGTTGTCTGTTTAAAAGCCAATTTTGTGTAACCGCAAGAGAAGAATTTGTGAAAGCATTTGAATCTTGAACCGGGTCAAGCTTTGGAGAATCTCGACGAGAAAAAAAAAAAAAAAAAGCTGAATTTAAAGATAAATCTGAACTGTAAATCTCTTCTTTTTTTTTTCTCCTTCTTCCTCTCCCCTCAAATTGTCCTCTGGGCCATTGAAGGATAGCATTGGCAAATTTTTAAGGCAGAAAGCATTAACCTCAACAACTTTAAGAGGCATGGACTTCAATTCCCAGAATTCCCCAGTCAGCCTGTGGGGGATTCTGGGAGTTGACGTCCACACTTCGTAAATATCGTTGAGGTTGGGAAACGTCGCTTTAAAAATTTGCTCTAAACCTAATTTCTGTAAAGGGAATCGGCCTCCCACAGTCCTGGAATTATACCCACTTCTGTGGCTGTGCAGATGGGAGTTGTAGTCCTCTGCAGCGCAGAGAGAAGTTGCTTTGAGTGACACAAAGTGGCGAGTTGGTTCTCCCTTCAGCAACCGCACTGGACGCACTGGACTTTTCATCCCAACAGGGTGTTGTTGCCTTTGTGTGTTGCCTTTCCAGTTTTCATGCAGGGCTTGATTAAAAATAAAATTAAAATCTTCCCATCGCGCTCGGAACCTGGTTACTAACATTTGCCGAATGAAGAACCGTAGGAAAGGGGGGGGGGGAGGCGGAAGTTGTGTTGCCTTTTAAACCGTTTTTCCATCCCTGAGAGGCCCTGGAAACAAAGCGCACAACCGGAAAACCGTACAGGAGGGGCAACGGCGTCAGGTTTATTTTTCAGAATAAATAAATAAGTCAGATCGCAAGGACACATCCTTGCGAAGGTTCTCGCCAATCCGTCCTTTGCAAATTTCTTTCATCAACCTTCAACCAACAAAGCGAAAGTCAAAAGATGCCAGCACTTTGCAAAGCCCAGGAAAAATGTTTTTTGTTTTTTTTAAAAGCTCCATCTTTCAGTTGGAATTTTCTGCAAAAAATTCCACAGATTTGGTAGTTTTCAAGCAGGCTGTGTTGCACAGCGAATTGTCCCTCAGTATCTCCAATAACATTTCCTAGTTTGGGAGGTAGAATATATATACTTATATATATGTTTTCTGAGGTTTTTGCGGGTGTTTGTATGTAGGTCTTTGGTTATTTGGGTTTTCTCCCACGTCAAAGTGGAAGTGTCTTGGCGACGTTTCGACGAATTCCCATTCGTCATCTTCAGGCTGGTGTTTTCGGCTTCATGCTTCTAGGAATACGAAGCACGAAGCCGAAAACACCAGCCTGAAGATGACGAATGGGACTTCGTCGAAACGTCGCCTGTTGTTCTTCTCCACCTTGGTACGTTCAGTTTTAATTTTATTTTTGGAGGGGTGGGAGTGGGGAGAGAGAGAAGAATCCCAAATGTCCCCCGTTTATGTCCCTGTTCTGTTGGTACCCATGCCTCGAGTGAAATGGTGACTTCTACAATTCAGACGAATCAACTAATAAAAAAAAAGGGCAGGTTTGTGGAGTTTCGTTCAATCTGTCTTTTCTCAGGGATGGGGCAGCAGACAGCTGGAAAGGGGGGCTTTTTTGCTTTTCATCATGGCTGTCCCCAAAATAAGTAGGGGTGTGTCTCCTTTCCCCCGTCCCCACTCTCACCCAGTGCCCCCAAGAAAGCCCATAGGCAGCTGCCAGGGTTGGTTGGTCCCCGGAGGGAATCTTAAATCTGTTCCCCGTTCTTGTAGGGTGCAAAGGAAGGTGTGAGAATTACGCCAAAAAGCAGTGTTGATCTCAAGATTGAGTCCTCGACAGGGTTTGGACAAACTCCCAGAGTTCTCTAATTAAAAACAGTCTGGCTAGGGAATTCTGGGAGTGGAAGTCCACCCCTCTTAAAGCAGGATAGCTAGGGAATTCTGGGAGTTGAAGCCAACACATCTCAAAGCATGCTGGCTGGGGAATTCTGGGAGTGGAAGCCCACCCTTCTTAAAGCAGGATAGCTGGGGAATTCTGGGAGTTGAAGCCAACACATCTCAAAGCATGCTGGCTGGGGAATTCTGGGAGTGGAAGCCCACCCTTCTTAAAGCAGGCTGGCTGGGGGATTCTGGGAGTGGAAGCCCACCCCTCTTAAAGCATGCTGGCTGGGGAATTCTGGGAGTTGAAGTCCACCCATCTTAAAGCATGCTGGCTGGGGAATTCTGGGAGTGGAAGTCCACCCCTCTTAAAGCAGGATAGCTGGGGAATTCTGGGAGTTGAAGCCAACACATCTCAAAGCATGCTGGCTGGGGAATTCTGGGAGTGGAAGCCCACCCTTCTTAAAGCAGGCTGGCTGGGGGATTCTGGGAGTGGAAGCCCACCCCTCTTAAAGCATGCTGGCTGGGGAATTCTGGGAGTTGAAGTCCACCCATCTTAAAGCATGCTGGCTGGGGAATTCTGGGAGTGGAAGTCCACCCCTCTTAAAGCAGGATAGCTGGGGAATTCTGGGAGTTGAAGCCAACACATCTCAAAGCATGCTGGCTGGGGAATTCTGGGAGTGGAAGCCCACCCTTCTTAAAGCAGGCTGGCTGGGGGATTCTGGGAGTGGAAGCCCACCCCTCTTAAAGCATGCAAGCTGGGGAATTCTGGGAATGGAAGTCCGGCCCTCTTAAAGCAGGCTGGATGGGGAATTCTGGGCGTTGAACCCAGGTCTTCTCTGCAAACTATCTGACTGCTGTGCCCAGATGTCATCCAGGAAAAATGACTTCATGAGATCTGGATTAGACCTTCTGGGTTTCAAGAGAACAGGGACATTCACAGGGCATTTTTTTCTTACTCCTCTCTCCTTGTTTGCCTTTCCTACCTATCTCACATTCTGTCATCCAGGTAATCCTCAACGTACGACCACACGTGAGCCCAGCCATTCTGTCGCTAAGCAAGACAGCTCTGAGGTGAGCGTTGCCCCCTTTCACAAAGTTTTCTACGGTTGTTAAGCCAATCCTTGCGGTCGCTAAGTCAGTAACACCGTCGTTAAGCGAATCCGGCTTCCCGCGTCAAGTTTGCTAGCCCGAAGGCCGCAAAAGGGGATCGCGTGATCCCCCGGGAACACCGCGGCTGTCATAAATACGAGGCAGTTGCCAAGCGCCCCACATTTGGATCGCGTGACCCTGGGGGACGCTGGGACGGTCGTAGGTGTGAAAAACGCGTCCCTTTTTTCTCCCGGTGCCGTTGTAACTTTGAACGGTTGTAAGTCGAGGACAACTTATAGTTGGGAGGGGCAGGCCTCCCTCAGGTCTCGTGGAATGACTGGGAAATTAAAAAAAATAAGGATAATTTTATGGCTTAAAAGCTGCAGGTATCTCCGCTTTATTCGGCCCCTGGCGGTGCCAACTGGGGCTGTCCTGGGGGTGGGGTCCTCACCCTCTGCCCTCCAGCTGGCGCCCCCTACATGCCGTCCTCTTGGGCAGGGCAACGGTGGAGGGCTGCCCCACGGAGAGCCACGCCGTGGGGCCCTGACAAAGCACCTGTCGCAGTTCGGACAATCGTAGTCCAAGCCAATTGCGGGAAGCAGGGCCGGTCACTCCTTCGGCCCCTCAGCCCCGGCCTTGCCCGCCTCCATCTCCTGCAAGCCGGCCCTCGCTTTGGCTCGCACCCGTTTCCTCTTGGCCAGCTGTGCCAGTTCCTTCGTGATGTATCTGACGGCAACGCCGTCCCCGGATTTCTCGGCCACTTCCAGGGCGGTTTGGTAGACCTGCTGGGCCTGGGAATAATCTCCTGAGAAGGGGAAAAAAAGACAATGCAAAGACGAAGACAGTTGGACTTCAAATCCCAGAATGCCCTAGGCACTTGTGATGAAGGCATGCCGGACAGGGAATTCTGGGAATTGGAATCTACCCGTCTTAAAACGTGGCTGAGGAACTGTAGGTCGCCCTTGACTTACAACAGGACGTTTATAATAATAAAGTTGGAAGGGACGTTGGAGGTCTTCTAGTCTGACCCCCTGCTCAGGCAGGAAACCCTACACCATTTCAGACAAATGGCTGTCCAGTCTCTTCTTAAAAACCTCCAGTGTTGGGGCATTCACAACTTCTGGAGGCAAGGAGTTCCATTGGTTAATTGTTTAGGGAGCACGGAAGTTACCACAGCGCTGAAAAAAAATGTGACTTATGGTTGTTTTCCCCACACTTAATGACCGTTGCCAGGATCAAAACTGGCAATTGACTTCTATTTATGACGGTCGCTGTGTCCCGGGGTCACGTGATCCCCTTTTGCGATCTTCTGACACGCAAAGTCAATGGGGGAAGCCAGATTCACTTAACAACCGGGTGACTGTTTTAACAACTGCAGTGGTTCACTTAAAGACTGTGGCAAGAGAGGTCGTCAAATGAGGCCAAACTCACTTAACGACAGTCTCACTTTGCAATGGCAGTTTTGGGCCCAATTGAGGTCGTAAGTCAAGGACTACTTGTACATAGGCAGCTAAGAGAGTTGGTTAAAGGCACCAGGCTAAAAAACCAAGCGATCTGAATTCTAATCCTGCCTTAGGCATCAAAGCCAGCTGAATGACTTTGGGTCAATCACACCAAGAGGCGGTGAATTCTAGTCCCGCCTTAGGCATGAAAGGCAGTTGATTGATTTTGGGCCAATCACCAGGAGACAGTGAGTTCTAGTCCCGCCATAGGCTTGAAAGCCAGCTGGGTGACTGGCCAATCACCGGGAGACGGTGAGTTCTAGTCCCGCCTTAGGCATGAAAGCCAGCTGGCGGACTTTGGGCCAATCACCAGGAGACAGTGAGTTCTAGTCCCGCCTTAGGCTTGAAAGCCAGCTGGGGGACTTTGGGCCAATCACCAGGAGACGGTGAGTTCTAGTCCCGCCTCAGGCACGAAAGCCAGCTGGGGGACTTTGGTCCAGTTCTTTTCAGCCAAACCCACCTCACAGGGTTGTTCTGGGGAAAATAGGAGGAAGAGGGAGCATTAGGTATATAGTCCCGTTGCCTCCTGAAAAAAGCACTTTGGGGACCTCCTGGTGGGGGTCCCTGATGGGGTCCCCCCCTTCCCCTCTCCCTGCCCCACCAGGCTAATCCACCCCGATGCCGCCCCTACCTTTATGGATCAGGATGCCGGCCAGGTTGTTCAGGATCACGGGGGCATCGGGGTGCTGGGTCTGCTGGGCCAGTTCCGCCGCGCGGCTCACCTGGGCGTAGGCGTCCTCGTAGAGGCCCTGAGCATCCAGTGCCGTGGCCAAGTCGTTCATCACCACCACGGTCTGAGCCAGGGAGGGGAAACGACACAAAACACAACGGCAGGCCAGAAGGGCCAACGTTAAGTCGAGGGACTCCGAAGGCGGAGAGGCTGTCCTTGCGCGCAAAGGCGGCTTCGATGGGTCAGGTGAGCTGCTCCCCCAAATGAAGGGCTTTCGGGGGGATCGGTGGCTCAGGTAAAGGTTTATCTGGGGCTCTCCCCTTATGCAGGAGGGGAAGGGAGAAGGCTTCAGGCCCGGAAAGATGACACTTAGGAGGAGAGGCTATCTGCAGCTCAGGGCGGAACTGGGAGGTGCTCGGTGCCCTCTGAGCTGGGTGGTTTTCCTTGCAGACGTTTCATGACCCATCTAGGTAATATTATCAGTGGTAGAAGGCAGGAGGAGGAGGAGGAGGAGGAGGAGGAGAACAACAACTGTGGGATCCTTGGTGCTCTCTGAGCTTGGTGGTTTTCCTTTCAGACGTCTCATGACCCATCTAGGTAATATTATCAGTGGTAGAAGGGAGGAGGAGGAGGAGGAGGAGGAGGAGGAGGAGGAGGAGGAGGAGGAGGGGAACAACTGTGGGATCCTTGGTGCTCTCTGAGCTGGGTGGTTTTCCTTGCAGATGTTTCATGACCCATCTAGGTAACATCAATGGTAGAAGGCAGGAGAGAGGAGGACTGTGGGGGTCCTTGGTGATCTCTGAGCTTGGTGGTTTTCTTGCAGACCTTTCATGACCCAACTAGGTAACATCATCAGTGCTAGAAGGGAGGAGGAGGACTGTGGGGTCCTTGGTGCCCCCTGAGTTTGGCTGTTTTCTTGCAGATGTTTCATGAACCAACTAGGTAATATCATCAGGGCTAGAAGGGAGTGAGGTTTGTGGAGAAAGAGCAAGGGAGGAGGAGGAGGAGGAGGAGGAGGAGGAGGAGGAGGAGGAGGAGGAGGAGGAGGAGGAGGAGGAGGAAAGCAACTATGGGCTCCTTGGTGCTCTTGGTTTTCTTTCAGACGTTCCACTACCCAACTAGCTAACGTCATCAGTGCTAGAAGGGAGGGGGGCAGATTTCCTCTGTTTACCCCAGTCAAGGTGCTACCAACTCAGACAAACAACCAAACATTAAACCGCAGCCTAATCAAGCAACTACCAAGACTACACACCCACTGACACTGACAGGGCAAGCCACTTGTATTTAAAATGACAGCGGACCCCGCTCCCTTCTAGCATTGATGATGTTACCTAGTTGGGTCATGAAACGTCTGTAAGGAAACAACCAAGATCAGAGAACATCAAGGACTCCATGGTCCTCATCAACATTCTCCCACCTCCTCCTCCTCCTCCTCCTCCTCCTCCTCCTCTCCACAAACCCTTCTAGCATTGATGATGTTACCTAGTTGGGTCATGAAACGTCTGTAAGGAAACAACCAGGCTCAGAGAGCACCCAGGACCCCCACAGTCCTCCTCCCCCCTCTTTCTTCCTTTTCCATAAACCAAACTCCATTCAAACCCTGATGACGTCACCCAGTGGGGTCACGCAATGCCTGCAAGGAGACCACCAGGCTCAGAGAGCACCAAGGGCCCCACAAACAAAAAAAAAGGCCAATGTTCCACAGCCAAACCAATCCTTCTGTCCTCAACTGTGCCATTTCTTTATTTTTAATCCAGGGACATCCCACTTGCTCTCTTCGCTACCCACCACACCACCGTGTCCTGCGAGGAGGGTTGCATGGTCCTGAGCCCATCCCCACCCCCAACGCCCGGCCTGTTCCCGTGCCAAAGGGAGCACTCGAACTCGCAGCCTCCCACTCTCCAGGGCAACCCCACCCCAAACCGCCTTTTCTTTCGGGGAAACCGGAAGAGCTGAAGTCCTCCTGCACGCAAACCCGGGATCTGAATGGCAAGCGGTCGCTAATTCTTCTTCTTTCAAGAAGAACAGCATCGGAGGAGACTTCAGAGGTCATCTAGTCTGACCCCCCCTTGCTCGAGAAGGGAAATCCTGCCGTCTTTTCCCCAAAACGAAGACCTAACTGGAAAACGAGCCCTAGCTTGATTTTTCTTGATGTTTATCAGCCTCCACCCCAAAAAATAAGCCCCAGTTAAGATGGTCAGCTGAGTACCTTATTTCCCCAAATATAAGCCCTAGCCGGAAAATAAGCCCTCCTCTGTCTTTTGGAGCAAAAATGAATATAAGACCCGGTCTTATTTTGGGGTATCAAGTGTATAAACCCTGTCAGTCCAGTGAATTTGTGCCCTGTCCTTCATCCCGGACATCCCAGGGGCGGGGTCACCTGCGGATGTCTCTCGCCGTTGACCTCCACCGCGATCTGCAGGGCCCGTTCGTACATGGTCTGGGCCAGGGCGGTCTGCTGGTGGGCCAGGAGATAGCGGGCGTAGGAATCAAGGGTCATGGCGAGCAGGAGGTGGGTGTTGCTGCGCTCTTCCTCTGCAAGGAGAGAGAAGGACGGAGACTGTCAACCCAGCCCGGCTCCGGTCTGCGTGACAGGTCCTCGACTTTTAACCAGTGGAACTCCTTGCCTCCAGAAGCGGGGAATGCTCCAACACTGGAAGTTTTTAAGAAGAGACTAGACAGCCCTTTGTCTGAAATGGTCTAGGGCAGTGATGGTGAACCTTTTAGAGACCAAGTGCCCAAAAACTGGCCCCGCCCCACTCCATCCCGCCTGCCCGCAGGGCCACACCATGGCAGCCACACCCTCTGCCCGTGCCCTGCAGCATCAACTATGCACAATGGGGTTTGAGGGCAGAGTCTTGTCTACGCTGCCCGGCTGCCATGTCCTTGGCTGCGCTGCTTTGCGTGGGCCACGCTTGGGGGCGACTCTTCTGCAGGGGGGCTGCTGGTGAGGAGGGGGTCATGGGAGGAGGCAAGGCTGGGGCAACAGCACATGTGCCCCCAGAGAGGGCTCCGAGTGCCGCCTCTGGCACCCGTGCCACCACTGGTATAGGATTTCCTGCCTGAGCAGTGGGTTGGGCTAAATGACCTCCAAGGTCCTTTCCAACTTTTATTATTATATTAACAACCTGCCTCCAGTAACGGTGAATGCTCCAACACTGGAAGTTTTTAAGAAGAGACTGGACAGCCATTTGTCTGAAATGGTATAGAGTTTCCTGCCTGAGCAGGGGTTGGACTAGATGACCTCCAAAGTCCCTTCCAACTTTATTATTATATTAACAACCTGCCTCCAGAAACTATGAATGCTCCAACACTGGAAGTTTTTAAGAGACTGGACAGCCCTTTGTCTGAAATGGTACAGAGTTTCCTGCCTGAGCAGGGGTTGGACTAGATGACCTCCAAGGTCCCTTCCAACTTTATTATTATTGTTGTTATTTACAACGTCCCATTTAGTGACCCGTTCCAAGTTATTCTACAGCACTGAAAAAAAAGGGATGTATGACCGTTTCTTACATTTACGGCATTGCGGCATCCCCCACGGCCACGTGATCAAAATCTGGACACTTGGCAACTACTGACTCGTATTTACAACGGTCGCAGCCACCTGGGATCACCTGATCCCCTTTTTGCGACTTTCCGACGAGCAAAGTCCACGGGGAAATCCGGATTCATTTAACAACAAGTTAATAACCATTAACAATCGTTTGTTTTTAAATTAATTATTATTAACGTAATAATTGCAGTGACTCACTTAACAACTGTGACATGAAAGGTTGTAAAATGGGGCAAAACTCGCTTGGCAGATTCACTTCACCACCCTGCCCGCTAACTGACAACTGCTGTCTTCCACTTAAGAACGGTGGCAAGAAAAGTCATAAAAGGGGGCAAGACCCACTTAACAACGGTCTCACTTAGCAGACAGGAATTTGGGTCATAGGTCGAGGACTATATGGTCATAAGTCAAGGACTACCTGTAATACCGTGAATTATGATTCTCAGGTAGGTTCTCCCTCCCCACCCAGCCAAATACCAGGTGGTCCTCAATTTACGACACACAATGGATCCTGTTCATTGTGGCCATACGTCATAACAGTCAGAAAATGCCTCGATCTGCAGCCTGATTTTAAGACCCCTTTTTCCCCCCAGCAGCCGTTCAGTGAGTGCCACAGTTGTTAAGCGAGGCAGCGGTTCACAATGGCGTCAGTCCTGCTGAAAACCGGAAGCAAATACCCGTTTTCAGCCACACTGTCATAAAATGAGGACCCCTGGACACCAGAGCCATAAAGGCAACCGGGAATGCCGAGAGCCTGAAGGTTCATCCCATGACCACCAGGGGGCGGCAGCTGAGAGAATCAGAGTCCTAGGTTGCATGTAGGTCGGTTGCTAACTTCTAGCAGTCGCTAAGTGGTCGGTCGTAAGTTGAGCACTGCCTGTAAGCAAGTTCTCAAGGCGGTCAGGCTGACAGCCAACAGGTCTGGGGTGGCCCACTGGGCTCCCAGCAGCCTTTTACCTGGCAAGGCGTCCGCGGGCATCTCCTTCTGCTTGGCGACCTTCTCCTCCAGGGTCAGGATGCAGAACTGATAGCCAGCCAGGGCTAGTTTGTCCCTGCACAGAGAAAGGATTTATTTAAAATTTCTTTTGGGGATTCGGGTTTTCTAAGAAAAGAGATGCTGTTTCTCCAAGTCTCTTCATCTCTTTTACACACAGACACAGACACACACACACTACACACACACCCACGCGGTTAATACAACTACCTAGCATGTAGGCTGCCTGGGTTCGAATCCCATAAAGGGTGTGGCTAGCTGATGAGAGCAAAATGAGCTCGAAATAGCTATTCTAGTCTCCAACTTAATTCTCTGTCAGCAAAAAAGAAATCTGAATTTATAATGGATCGCAGCAGCGACTTAAGCCTGCTTAACACCCCAAGTTGGGGGGGCTGCAAGGCAAAAGTGATTATAAAAAAAAAGTAGAACTGCAGTATAGCAGTCCAAAATGCCAAGGTACAATCAAGCAGACTGGTCTGTCTGAAAAAACTTTTTGTATATACTCCCTTGACTCTGGCTGACAAAGAGGGGAGGAGAGCCGGTGGCCTGGTGGTTAATACAACTGCCTAGGCCAGAGGTAGGCAACCTTGGCTCTTTTATTACTCGTGGACTTCAACTCCCAGAATTCCTGAGCCAGCATGGCTCTGCATGGAAACCTCTCTCTTTCCCCTCAGCATGGCTGACTCAGGAATTCTGGGAGTTGAAGTCCACCAGTCATAAAGAGGCCATAGTTCCCCCATGCTGGCTCAGGAATTCTGGGAGTTAAAGTCCACGAATCATAAAAGAGCCAAGTTTGAAGACTCCTGTCTTAAATCTAACAAAGAAAATGGAGGCTGGCTGAGGAATTCTGGTAGTTAAAGTCCACCAGTCATAAAAGACTGGTCTAGGCCAGGGGTAGGCCACCTTGGCTCTTTTATGACTCATGGACTTCAACTCCCAGAATTCCTGAGCCAGAATAGCTCAGCTTGGAAACCTCTCCCTTTCCCCTCAGCGTGGCTGGCTCAGGAATTCTGGGAGTTGAAGTCCACGAGTCATAAAAGAGCCAAGGTTCCCCACTCCTGGCCTAGACCAGGAGTAGGCAACCTTGGCTCTTTTATGACTTATGGACTTCAACTCCCAGAATTCCTGAGCCAGCATGGGGGAACTATGGCCCCTTGATGACTCGTGGACTTCAACTCTCAGAATTCCTGAGCCGGCATGGCTTAGTGTGGAAACCTCTCCCTTTCCCCTCAGCATGGCTGGCTCAGGAATTCTGGGAGTTGAAGTCGACGAATCATAAAAGAGCCAAGGTTGCCTACCCCTGGCCTAGCATGTAGGGTGTGGCCAGCTGATAAGAGCAAAATGAGCTCGAAATAGCTATTCTAGTCTCCCACTTAATTCTTTAACTCTTTGTCAGCAAAAAGAAATCTGAACACACACACACACAAACACACACACATATATACACACACACAAACATATATATATATACACACACACAAACACATATACCCACACACTCGTATATATGCTGGCTGGGCAATTTTGGGGAGTTGAAGTCCCACCCGTCTTGAAATGGAGAAACTCTATCCTAGGGCCCAGCAAGGGAAAGGAAAAGGCACCAAGAGGCGATCAAACTTACTGGTTTTGAGCGGCGTAGATGCTGGCCAACTTCAGGGACATCTGGAGAATGGCATTGTCATCCTGGAGGATCAGGGAGAGGGGAAAAAAGGGGGTGGGTGGGCATCTGTAAGGGATGGCCTACCTAAGCTTGATGCCCCCCCTCCCCACCGAGCACCACACAAGCGAAGAAGGAACGTAGGAAACACTGTTCTCCATTTTTGAGTTTCTTTGGAAAGCGTGGGAAAAGCCAACTAGCCGAATTTCACTTGGTGAAACTGCTTCCTTCTCTTCCCCTCCTTAACATTTCCCCCCCACACTCCACAAGGACCCCCAAACTTCAGCCATGAACCTCCTGTGACAATACTGTGTCACTGGACAGAAGGAGAGGACGGCCACAGCCAAGACACGGGAGGCAGAAATGAGCCCTGACTCCTGGGTGCTTTCTGAGCTGGGGGGGGGGTTGTTTCTTATAGACGTTTCATGACCCAGCTAGGTAATACGATCAGTGTTAGAAGGGAGGGCTGGGTGCAAGAGAGAACGGGGGGGGGAGTGGGGAGGAGGGGAGGAGGACTGTGGGGGTCCTTGCTGCTCTCTGAGCTGGGTGGTTTTATTGCAGAAATTTCATTACCAAACTAGGTAGCATCATCAGTGCTAGAAGGCATTTGTGGGGAGGAGGAGGAGGAGGAGGAGGAGGAGGAGGAGGAGGAGGACTGTGGGGGTCCTTGGTGCTCTCTGAGCTGGGTGGTTTTCTTGCAGATGTTTCATGACCCAACTAGGGAACATCAGCAGTGCTAGAAGGGAGGAGGAGGAGGAGGAGGGGGGGAGGACGACTGTGGGGGTCCTGGGTGTTCTCTGAG
This sequence comes from Crotalus tigris, assembly GCF_016545835.1. NCBI lineage: Eukaryota > Metazoa > Chordata > Lepidosauria > Squamata > Viperidae > Crotalus > Crotalus tigris. Next base: position 701,074 of record NW_024098046.1, on the reverse strand, counting down.
CTTGGAGGTTTTCTTGCAGACGTTTCTTGACCCAACTAGGGAACATCATCAGCCCTAGATGAGTGTGGGGTTTGTGGAGGAGCAGGAGGAGGAGGAGGAGTCCTTGCTGCTGAGTTCAGTTGTTTTCTTGCAGACGTTTCATGACCCAACTAGGTAACACCATCAGCAGTCAAAGGGGGTGAGGTTTGTGGAGTGTAGGAGGAGAAGAGGAAAAGGGGAAAGAGATGGAGGAAGAAAAAAAGCAGAAAGAGGACCGTGGGGTCCTTGGTGCTGTTGGAACTTGGCTGGTTTCTTGCAGATGTTTTATTACCCAGCTAGGTAACGTCATCAGTGGTAGAAGGGAGCGGGATTTGCGAGGAGGACGATTGTGGGGTCCTTGGTGCTTCTCTGAGCTTGGTGGTTTTCTGGCAGACGTTTTATGACCCAACTAGGGAACATCCTCAGTGCTAGAAGGGAGGGAAGATTGTGGAGTGAAGGAGGAGGAGGAGGAGATGGAGGAAGATGACTCTGGGGTCCCTGGTACCCTCTGAGCTGGGTGGTTTTCTTGCAGATGTTTCATGACCCAACTAGGGAACATCATCAGTGCTAGAAAGGAGGAGGAGGAGGAGGAGGAGGAGGAGGAGGAGGAGGAGGAGGAGGAGGAGGATGGGGTCTTGGTGCTCTCTGAGCTTGGTGGCTTTCTTGCAGACGTTTCATGACCCAACTGGGCATGCTGGCTGGGGGATTCTGGGAGTGGCGGCCCACAAGCCTTAAAGTGGCCAGATTTGGAGACCCCCCTACTTCAGAGCCAGCTGATCCAAAACCACGGGGCCGGTTCCTAGCCGAGAAACGCGCTTACTTGCTTTACGTCCCCGGCGAGCATGTAGCTCATGGTGGCCTTGAAAAGCTTTTCAGCCTGAAAGGAGAAGTGAGAAGAGGAGGGTTGAGGCTGAGCTGTTCAGAGATCCCAAGAGGTTTGAGAAGATGGGCTCACCGCAGCCCCTTCCCAACTCCTCCCCACCCCACAAGGCCACACACACACACACACACACACACACACACACACACACAAAGTTGTCGGTTGTCTTTCATCTCGTCTTACCTTCTCCAGCTCTCCTCTGAGGAAGGCCAAGTTTGCCATCTAGAACACAGGAAGGAAAATGGGGCGGTTTCACTTTTTCCCTGCTTCTCTTGTGGAAATCTCTCGGAAGCCCCGAGCAGCTTTTAATATAATAATAATAATAATAATAATAATAATATAGGTAGACAAAATGCCAAATCCAGTCTGAACATCTGGCTGACTGTGTGATGATCAATAATAATAATAATAATAATGTGGGAAGGGACCTTGGAGGTCATTTAGTCCAACCCCTGCTCAAGCAGGAAACCCTATACGATTTTGGACAAATGGCTGTCCAGTCTCTTCTTAAAAACTTCCAGTGTTGGAGCATCCACAGCTTCTGGAGGCAAGGAGTTCCACTGGTTAATTGTCGTCACTGTCAGGAAGTTTCTCCTTAGTTCTAGGTTGCTTCTCTCCTTGATCAGTTTCCATCCGTTGCTTCTTGTCCTATATTCAGGCGCCTTGGAGAACAGCTTGACTCCCTCTTCTCTGGGGCAGCCCCTGAGAGATTGGAAGACTGCTATCCTGTCCCCCCTTGTCCTTCTCTTCATTAAACTGGACATACCCAATTCTAGCAACCGTTCCTTATATGTTTTAGCCTCCAGTCCCTTAATCATCTTTGTTGCTCTTCTCTGGACTCTTTCTAGAGTCTCAGCACCTTTTTTACATCGTAGTGACCAAAACTGGATGCTGTATTTCAAGTGTGGCCTTACCAAGGCCTTGTAAAGTGGTATTAAGACTTCACGTGATCATGATTCTCTCCCTGAGCAGAGCCTCTTCTGGAAGGGCTGCAGAGAAGAACCACGGGGAGGCTAAGGGGAGCTGCAGTGCTCACAAGGGCTCTAGAGACTAACCATGTCATAGGTGTAAATGATGGCCGCTTTGTTGTTTGATTGCTGAGACAGCCAAGCGGCTTCGTGCAGGAGGCGCTCGGCTTCTTCCATTTCTCCTTTCATGATCTTCAGCTTGTGGTGGGAGGGAGGGAGGGAGGGAGGGAGGGAGGGAAGAAAGAAAGGAAGGAAGGAAGGAAGGAAGGAAGGAAGGAAGGAAGGAAGGAAGGAAGGAAGGAAGGAAGGAAGGAAGGAAGGAAGGAAGGAACAAGGGAGGGAGGGAGGGAGGAAAAAAGAAAGGGAGGAAGGAAGGAAGGGAAGGAAAGATGGAAAGAAGGGAGGGAAGGAAGAAAGGAAGGGGAAGGGAAGAGGGAAGGAAGGAAGGAAAGAAAAAGAAGGAAGGAAGGAAAGAAAAAGAAGGAAGGAAGGGAAGGAAAGATGGAAAGAAGGGAGGGAGGGAAGGAAGGAAGAAAGGAAGGAAGGGGAAGGGAGGAAGGAAGGAAGGAAAGAAAAAGAAGGAAGGAAGGGAAGGAAAGATGGAAAGAAGGGAGGGAAGGAGGGAAGGAAGGAAGAAAGGAAGGGGAAGGGAGGAGGAAAGGAAGGAAGGAAGGAAAGAAGGAAAGAAAAAGAAGGAAGGAAGGAAGGAAAGATGGAAAGAAGGGAGGGAGGGAGGGAAGGAAGGAAGGAAGGAAGGAGAAAAAGTCTGATTAAATTAGCAAAACCAGCCTGGTTGTTCCAAGAAAAGATTTTAAAACACGATTGTGCCCTTTTAGAGACCAAGGTAGCAACCCCCTCTCCTTCTTGCAGAGACCCCTGGCCCCACCACGGATGGGGAGGGACGGAGGCATCTCTGGCCCCTCCCCGGGAACAGCCTGAGGGTGGGGGAGAGCGGCAGCAGCTGCTCTCTGTCCTCCCCCAGAGGCCTGGCTTGCCAAGAGGACAGACTCCCCTCCCTCCCCAAGGCCTGGGCTCACCTTGGCTTTCTTCAGCACCAGAATGATGGCGGCCTCCGGGTCCGCCTTGGCCTCTCCTCCCTCGGCATCGCCCTCGCCCTCCTTCTGCGCAGGTTCCCCGGAGAAAAGGAAGAAGGCTGGAAGACGAGACAAGGGGCAGAGGCTGGCATCGGAGAGGACAGGCGTCGGGTCTCTGCATCCCCCCCCAGGCAGAGAAAAGGGGGCCCAGGGCAGAGGCACATCGGCTGGCCTGGCTCTCTGCAGGGGCAGCTTCCAACCGCGGCTTTCAGCCCCCTTCCCCGCCACAGGCTGCCAGCCCAGCCATTCAGAGCGGCTGCCAAGCTTAAAGCCGAGATGATTGTGCAAGACAGCAACATTAAGACCGGTGGACTGCAACTCCCACAATTCCTCAGCCAGGATGGTTGACTGAGAGATTCTGGGAATTGAAGTCCACACATCTAAGAGAAGCTAGCTGGGGGATTCTGGGAGTGGAAGTCCACCCCTCTTAAAGTATTGCTGGCTGGGGAATTCTGGGAGTGGAAGTCTACCCTCTTAAAGCAGGCTGGCTGGGGGATTCTGGGAGTGGAAGTCTGCCCATCTTAAAGCATTGCTGGCTGAGGGATTCTGGGAGTTGAAGTCCCCCCATCTTAAAGGAAGCTGGCTGGGGGATTCTGGGAGTGGAAGGCCACCCCTCTTAAAGCATGTTGCCTGGGGAATTCTGGGAGTCCACCCCTCTTAAAAGTTGCCAAGTTGGTACTCCATGCCCATCAGCCTCTGCCCATGTTGGCTGAGGATAATGGTAGGAAGTTAATAGGCAGCTGGGGGAGGGGGGGGAACTGACTCTTTATTGATTTTTTTTTAAGATCCAGAACTTGCAAGCCTCTTCCTTGGCTTCTTTTCAATCCATTTGTTGCCTTAATTCATAATGTAAAGAAATAGATGATTTTTTTAAAGAAAAAAAACTTATTTTCAATCAATCAGCGAATGGGACAATACCGCCATTCCATTTATGCCTCGGAGGCCCCGCCCACATTGGAAACCACGCCCACTCCTCCTACCCTGAGTCTCCATTGGACAAGAAGACACGCCCCCTTTACCTGATAGGCCGAGGCCGCTGCCAACGCTGACAGCTCCTCCTTCTGCCGCTTGGCGGGGCGTCCTTCGGCTCTGACCTCCGTTTCTGCCCGGCCGGGGCCTCGCTTGCGCCAGGCGGTGTCGGGCGGCCACGGCGGCCGCGGCGAGGCCTCGTGGCGGCAGCCGTAGGAGCGGCGAGAAAAGAGACATGGCCCTTTAAGAGGAGGCGGAGGAAGGAGGAAGAAGCAGCAGGGTGACCCTGACGACGACGGTGACGTCACTCCCTCGGCACGTGATCAGGGAGCCGACGCCAGAACAGGGAACGTTCAGGCACGTGAGTTCATCGCTCGATTCATAGACTACTTCTTATAGAGTGGTGAGCGTTGAGGTCTTGCGAGATATTTTTGACACCACGTGAGAGAAACGAGCTAAATGTTAGTTGTTTACTTCACGGATTTATCACTCTGTGAGAAGGAGGAATTGGCTTATTCGGAAGCATTCATTACTTGCCAAATATCGGATACTCCACCTCGTTTTCCCGCCCTCGGCTTTTGAAAGGCTCATTCTACCCTTTTCTAGCTCTCCGTTCGTTCTGCTGTGCGCATGCGCAGAGTAGGCCATACCTAAGATGTCACTTGAGCATCAGGTGCTTTGAAATTAATCCTCCGCGCGAGGCGCTCGACGTCGCCCTCTCTACGTACGTTAGTGGATGGTGGAAGAGAAGGCGGCGTCGCACGTGACTGAAATTAGCCACTCAGGTCAGCGCAGGGAAAAGCTTTGTTGCTTGGCAACGGCGCCACACAGGGCCTTCTTTTTTGGAGAGCCCCTCGTTTCCCGCCTCGATTTGTTTTCAGTTTTGTACAAAACTGCTCGTGTTTTAATTTTATTTTATTTTTTTTAGAAAAACACAAAACCTCCAACACTAGCCACCTCATGTCAAACTTTATACCGTATCTTTGTACCGTCGCTTTAAAAAAAACCGAGTAAAGTAGATAAAACAATAAAATTAATCACGAGAATTAGTTAAAAAGAAGAAGAAATTAATTACGAATACAGGTAGTCAGTCCTCGATTTGCAACCGTTCATTGATTACAAAGGCACTGAAAAAAAAATGAGTTATGGGCAGTCCTCACACTTACGACCGTCACAACGTCTCCACAACTCACATGATCAAATTCAGTTGCTTGGCAACTGGCGTGTATTTAGGACAGTTGTGCCATCCTGGGATCATATGATCAACATTGCCACCTTCCCAGCTGGCTTCCAACATGCAAAGTCAATGGGAGAAGCTGGATTTGATTTGCTTGATGATGATGATGATGATGATGATAATAATAAATACAAAGACAGAAATAGAAAGACTGTGGCAAAAGCAAGCAAGGGTAGTACCAATAGTCATAGGCTCCTTGGGTGCAATCCCAAAACAACCGGAACACCACTTGGACACCCTCATCGGCATTGACAAATTCGCTATTAGTCAATTGCAAAAGGCGGCCTTACTAGGAACTGCTTCCATCCTGGGATGATACCTGTAATACCATCAAACATCCACATCTGCCTATCCCAGGTCCTGGGTAAGGACTCGATAGGTAGACAAAATGCCAAATCCAGTCTGAACATCTGGCTGACTGTGCGATGATCCATAGTAGTAGTAGTAGTAGTAGTAGTAGTAGTAGTAGTATATAGTAGTAGTAGTATAATAATAATAATAATAATAATAATAATAATAATAAAGTTGGAAAGGACCTTGGAGGTCATCTAGTCCAACCCCCTGCTCAATCAGGAAACCCTATACCAGTCCAGTCTCTTCTTAAAAACCTCCAGTGTTGGAACATTCACCGCTTCTGGAGGCAGGTTGTTCCACTGGTTAATTGTTCTCACTGTCAGGAAGTTTCTCCTTAGTTCCAGGTTGCTTCTCTCCTTGATGAGTTTCCATCCATTGCTTCTTGTCCTGCCTTCAGGCGCTTTGGAGAATAGCTTGACTCCCTCCTTTTGATGATCACCTTATTCACTTAACAACTGCAATGATTCACTTAACAGCCATGGCAAAATGGTCGTAAAACCGGGCATGGCTCACTGAATCATTGCAATGGAAATTCTAGTCCTTATTGTGTTCTGAGAATTCTGTAGCTTAAAAAACCACCAGCATTTTAAAAGAAATTAAACCTCACGTAAAAATGAATTAGATTCTAGAGGCCGCTAGGAGGTTTTCTTCCCAATGCAGGTCATTCCCCAACTTATGACGATCCCAAAATTTCTGTTGCTAAGTGAAACAACTGTTAAATGAGTTTTGCCCCATCTTTCTGGCCCCTGTTGTTAAGTGAATCATTTGCCACTGTTCAGTTAGCAACATGGTTGTTAAGTGGATCTGGCTTCTCTATTGACTTTGCTTGTCAGAAGATCACAAAACAGATCACAGGACCCCAGGACGCTGCGACCGTCGTAAATATGAACCTGTTGCCAAGCATCTGATCACGTGACCATGGGGATTCTGCAACGGTCGTAAGTGTGAACAATGGTCATCAGTCACTTTTTTCAGTGCGGTTGTAACTTCGAACGATCACTAAATAAACTGTCCTAAGCTGAGGATAACTTGTAGCTGAGGACAACTTGTCACTGCCTCTCCCCATGTTTTGTTTTAAACATTCCGGTCTAGTTTACAAACCCGAGATCTCCTTGTGGTCTCCCCTCCGTATCAAAAAGCCACATCTGGACCCAGCTTCGCCAGATGCTGCCACTTGTGACTCTCAGACCAACATCAATCATTTTGCTTCCGTTTCTTTATCCCGATGCCAATTTCCATGTTTTTTTCCTTCAGTCTGAACTCAAAAGACCCAGCACAGGCGAAACTCCAAATAAGAAAAATCATTTTTTTTCCCCTCCCTGACTTATCTTGGAAGAGATTCTCCCCTATTTTGCCAAGGGGCATTTTGTGTGTGTTTCAAGAGCTTCTTCGTTTTTCAGGGATAAATCTCTTGTTTTGCTGGCCGGTAGAGGAAAAAACCGGAGTTGAGGGCCGTGCTTCTGTCCGCGCATCGCAATTATTAATATCCCTGAAAGGTCACATTCCCAGGATCTCCAGCTGGTGCCACTGCCAAAAAAGCAGCCATCCTCTTGCCAAAACATGCAATGGATTTAAATCATCCCGACCTCACTCTTGGGGGGGGGGCAGATAGTAGGGGTAGCAGTACTGGACTCTCTTCTTATCCTCTTCCTCTTCTTTTATTTTCTTTTGAAAAGAGCAGACAGGGAAAACTGCCTTCCGTTGGAGTGTTTCAGGCGTTGTGTGTTATTCTTGCTTTCCTTAATGAATTTCCCCCCACCCACCATCACTTGGGAGGGAAGGAGGGAGGAAGGAAAGAGGGAGAAAGAAAGAAAGGAAAAGAAAGAAGGAAGAGAAAATGAAGAAAGGAAGGAAGGAAGAAGAGGGAGGTTGAAAGAAGGAAAGAGAAATAAAGAAGGAAGGAAGGGAAAGAAAGAAAGAGAGAAGCGGGAGGTAGGAAGAATGAAAGAAAGAATGAAAGAAGAGGGAAAGAGAAAGAAAGAAAGAAAGAAAGAAAGAAAGAAGAGAAAAGGAAGAGAAGAGAGAGGTAGGAAGGATGAAAGAAGAAAAAGAAGGAAGGAAGAGAAAAGGAAGGAAAGAAGGAAGAAGAGGGAGGGAAGAATGAAAGAAAGAAGGAAGGAAGGGAAAGAAAGAGAAGAGGGAGGTAGGAAGAATGAAAGAAAGAATGAAAGAAGAGAAAAAGAAAGAAAGAAGAGAAAAGGAAGAAAGAAGAGAGGTAGGAGGGATGAAAGAAGAAAGAAGGAAGGAAGGAAGAGAAAAGGAAGGAAGGAAGGAAGGAAGAAGAGGGAGGTTGGAAGAATGAAAGAGAAAGATGGAAGGAAGGAAGGGAAAGAAAGAGAGGACGGAGGTAGGAAGAATGAAAGAAAGAATGAAAGAAGAGAAAAAGAAAGAAGAGAAAAGGAAGAAAGAGAAGAGAGGTAGGAAGGATGAAAGAAAGAAGGAAGGAAGGAAGGAAGGAAGGAAGGAAGGAAGGAAGGAAGGAAGGAAGAAGAGGGAGGTTGGAAGAATGAAAGAAAGAGAAAGAAGGAAGGAAGGGAAAGAAAGAAAGAGAGAAGAGGGAGGTAGGAAGAATGAAAGAAAGAATGAAAGAAGAGAAAAAGAAAGAAAGAAAGAAGAGAAGAGAGAGGTAGGAAGGATGAAAGAAGAAGGAAAGAAGGAAGGAAGAGAAAAGGAAAGAAGGAAGAAGAGGGAAGTAGGAAGAATGAAAGAAAGAATGAAAGAAGAGAAAAAGAAAGAAAAAGAAAAGAAGAAGGAGAAACAACTGAACAGAGTCATTTGGCTAAAGATGGGCAGCTACAGAAATTATAGCAATAGATCAGTGGTGGAGAACCTATGGCACGCGTGCCAGAGGCGGCATTCAGAGCCCTCTCTTTTGGCACGCGTGCCACCGCCACCAATAGCAGGTCCATCAGGCCACCACCGCCACCTGGAGCAGGAGCCCCGCCCAGCACAAAGGAGGCAAAGCAGCCGACTAGCAAGCTTGAGTAGAGGTGGTAGAGCAGAGGGTCACCAACCATTGTCAATTGGTGGAGTGGAAGAAAAGGGAGGGGGAAGCATTTTACACGCGTGCATGCGCGCACGGGGCCGCAAGCACGCACACACTGCAAATGGGGTGGGGCTAGTGCCTGCGTGATACTCACTAGCCCTGCCCCGTTCTTGCGTGGTGCAGCGCCTTGTATCTGCACCCCGTGGTGCAGCGGCGGCTGTTTTTGCGCCTTGCAGCACGGTGGCCCATTTTTGCGCCCCCAGATTTTGTGTGCCAGAAGCGGCACTCAGAGGCGCCTCCCTGCCCCGCCCCAGGGTACCACAATACTGATGCGGCCCTGGCACTTTGCGATAAATAAGTGGGTTTTGGGTTGCGGTTTGGGCACTCGGTCTCTAAAAGGTTCGCCATCACTGCAATAGATGATCGATGATGATGAGAGAGAGGGAGGCAGGTGATATCTGATCCTTTACTAAAATCATAGGAATGAGTTTGATGAGGAGATATGACGGTGTGTTTCTTATATTCTCTTTGTTTTCTTCCCATTTTCTTCCCCTCCCATTTCCTTCCTCCCTCCTTCCCTCTCTCCCATTCTTCTCCTCTTTGTTTCTTATTTCCTTTCTTGCTTCCTTGTTCCTTCTTCCCTCCCTCCCTCCTTCCACTTTCCCGTTTTCATATTTTCTACTTCCTTCACTTCACTTTCTCAGTTTTCTTCCTTTTTTCCTTCCTTCCTTCTTTCATCCCTCCCTTCCTTTCTCATTTATTTCCATCCTTCCCTCCCTTACACTTTCCTTCTTTCCTTCCCCTCACTCTCCTTCCTTCCTTCCTTCCTTCCTTCCTTCCTTCCTTCCTTCCTTCCTTCCTTCCTTCCTTCCTTCCTTCCGTTGGAAGAAAAGTCTTCATCCTGGTTCATCCAAGCTGGGAATAAACACAACTGCTTTGGGAAGAAGGTTGTAGTTTATTGGAGAGGGGAGCCAGACAGAAAGATGGCTGTGGCAGCAAAAGGAGAGAAAAAAGGACTGAGCACATGTAGGAAGTAGGTTTTTATACCCTCTGGAGCCTTTTGTTTGGAGTTATTTCCTGTTCCTGTTTTGAGGCTATTTCCTGTGTCATGTATTCTGACCTGAGTTTGGGTGTGCCCTTTGGTCTTTGTGAGTTAATCCTACCATGTCCTGTCCCAAGTGGGGTATGCAGATTTTAGGTCTTTGTCGTCCTAATCTTCTAGCTCCCTGGATTTACATCTGCATTTCTACACAGCTGGTTTCTGCTTGCGGGGAGAGAGACTTGGGACTATTAAGAAAAACTGGGCATGCTTTCCTGCTTCTTTAAGACCTTTGGAGAAAATATATTTTTTTGCCGTTTTTAATATTTCCTTCTCTGGGGGAAGGGGGGACTGACTTTCCACAATCCCGCTTTGTGTCGCAAGTGTGTGAATGACACACTTACTGGCACAAGATTAAAATTGATCTGATCAGGGAGACTTGGTAAACAAGCTTTAGACCAGTGGTTCTCAACCTGTGGGTCGGGACCCCATTTGGGGTTGAACGACCATTTTACGGTCGCCAAACAACGCAGTCCGCCATTTTTTCCCCCTTTTCCTTAGCTGTGCTACTCCCTTTTATTCTATTGGCTTTTGAAAGCCAATGGAATAGATTCTCTTGAATAGAGTCTAGTTCTATTGGCTTTCAAAAGCCAATAGGAATTGTCCAGGCTGTCTCTGCCCTGCTAAGCCCACCAAAAGTCCCATTCTGCAAACGGTGCTGCACCAGTGGAGTAGTCCCCGACTTACGACTGGTTGAGTAGTCCTTGACTTACGACCGGTTGTGGGGTCGCGGCATTAAAAAGGTTGAGAACCACTGCTTTAGAACTGTTAAGCCAAAAAAGAAGAAGAAGAAGACACTAATGGAGGCAAGCAAAAAAAGATCCCTGCTCCCAAAAGGGGTGCTTCCAACCCATAAAGTTCTAAAAGTCAGGGCAAAAAAATTTGTTAGGTGGAAAAGAAATGTATAGCCTCCAATATTCTGTGCCAATCACTTTCGAATGTTGGATGTCACTTTGAGCTTCCAGTCAGGTTTGCACATTCCTCCCCAAAATTCTTCACAGCCGTGGTTTGTCTCAGTACATAACCACTGGCTGCCCATTTTCAAGGGTTGTTTCCTGCCTTAGCTCTTAATTCAGCGCATCCAGGTTTGTAATGTCCAATTGAGGTTAGCCCAGGGGTTTAAACACTCAAAGAGCCACTTGGACCCGTTTCCCAGAGAAAAAAAAACACTGGGAGCGGCAAACCGTGCGCACGCGCGAGGGGGAAGAGCTTGATTGAAGAGTTTAATTAAAAAGAAATAGAGTCTGCTGTGCATGAGTTCTCTCTCTCTCTCTCTCTCTCTCTCTCTCTCTCCCTCTCTCTTTCTTTCTTTCTCCCTCCCTCCCTCCCTCTCTCTCTCCCCCCCCCTCTCCCTGACCTTTTGGTCACCTGACAAGCTGGCTTCATGCTGTTGTCCGACAAGCTGACACACATTCTTATTGGGCTGGATCTCTCCTGCTCTTGGTCTGCCAGTCCTCTTCCCCCACTCAGTGTGTGTGTGTGTGTGTGTGTGTGTGTGTGTGTGTGTGTGTGTGTGTGTGTGAGAGAGAGAGAGAGAGAGAGAGAGAGAGAGAGAGAGAGAGAGAGAGAGAGATGCTGCTTCCTGCTGAGATGCAGCAAAGGCAGGAGCCCCACCCAATAAGCTTGTCAGCTTGTCTGAGAACAGCGTGAGGCCACTCTCTTTTTTATGCGCGCGCGTGCACACACAGAGAGAGAGAGAGAGAAAGAAAGAGAGAGAGAGAGAAGGGAAGCACAAGTGTCTCTCTCTGTCTCTCTGCAAATGGCGGAGGAGGCTGGAAGCCGCAGGAGAAGGTTCAAAGAGCCACATGCAGCTCCGGAGCCGCATGTTGCCGACCCATGACCTGTTAGCCAGTATGCAAGCCAGGCTATTAATTTTTTTTTCTTAAAATGCACCTAGTGAGCCCTAAGACTCCCAATCTGAGTTCACCAGTGCAAGATATTCAGGGCTGAGTTTTGGAGATCTGTTTCCTGCTACTTCCTCAGTCAGGGCATATGAATTGCAAATTGCCTGAGGGGGGCTGGTTCCCTCCCCCTTGGAATTTGCTGGAAGTTGTGCATGCAAAGCTTTGGTGCAATGAATAGAGCAAAAATCAGCCTTGGAGAAACTTTACCGAAGGTAGGTGGAAGAGACTCAGTGTGATTATGAATGGTGTGTGTGTGTGTGTGTGTGTGTGTGTGTGTGTGTGTGTGTGTGTGTGTGTGTGTGCAGCTACTAATACAAACAGGCAATACAAACATTCTGGATAAATGTCAATACTTCCTTCTGAGTTCCAATTTTCTGCTTCTTTCTTCACAGAGCCATCCCAGAAAACAACCATTTAATGGCTGGCCCCAACTGGAGGCCTTCGCAAGACGAGAAAATTAACCCCTTTTGACGAGGCTCACCCAGACTCGTGTGGGTGGACGCAAATACCTTTTCAGGTGTGTCTACCTTCAGAGGCATCCTAGGAACTCTTCACAGCTTCACACTGTTTCACCACCTGCCTAGCTAAACACAATTGCACAATATAGTAATAGTAGTAAAGTTGGAAGGGACCTTGGAGGTCATCTAGTCCAACCCCCTGCTCAGGCAGGAAACCCTACACCATTTCGGACAAATGGCTGTCCAGTCTCTTCTTAAAAACTTCCAGTGTTGGAGCATTCACTGCTTCTGGAGGCAAGGAGTTCCACTGGTTAATTGTTCTCACTGTCAAGAAGTTTCTCCTTAGTTCTAGGTTGCTTCTCTCTTCGGTTAGTTTCCACCCGTTGCTTCTTGTCCTGCCTTCCGGCACCTTGGAAAATAGCTTGACTCCCTCTTCTTTGGGGCAGCCCCTGAGATATTGGAATACTGCTATCATGTCCCCCCTTGTCCTTCTCTTCGTTAAACTAGACACACCCAATTCTAGCAACCATTCCTTATATATTTTAGCCTCCAGTCCTCTAATCATCTTTGTTGCTCATATATAAAGTTGAGCCTTCTCTCTCCCTTGCTTAATAAAATGGGAGGGTTAATTGGGGTTTCCTGTCCCAACTGGAAACAGGCAGGCAAATTTTTTGCTTTTTAATCTTTATTTGCAGGGGAACAAAGATTGCCATAAATGCAGGGCTGTCTTCATTTTAGCTAAATATGGTAATTAAAAAAAATCAATTTTTACAAATCTATCATTAGGGTGGCTGGTCTCTGGATTTTCTTCTATTTCTAAATCGCCTCCTCCTGATTAAGCTCTTAACAACCACCCGCGTGTAAATATTTAGTAGGTGATTCACATCAGCTTTTGAAAATTCCTCAGCCACCTCTTGGACAGCAAAAGGGGTGACGAAAGCGACAAAAAAAAAAAGAGAGACATCTGCGTTTAGGCTGCAATTGAAATTGGTTTCAACTCTCCTCCCTCTTATTATGGAGAAAAACCTGCTGGTCTGGACTCCTTAAGTTGCATCTTCCTCCCTTTTTTTTTTAATCTTACACGGCTAATGAGAAGGCAGAATTGATAGACATGGGTCATGTCTGGTTCAAGAGACTGAGGAATTCTTATTCTTATTCTTAATATTATTAAAAACATCTGGTCTTTGGCAACGTTAAAAAAAAAAGAATGACCTTTACTGAACAAGGGCCGGATTGGGTGTTCCAGAGATGCTATAAGCGCTTGGAGGGTGATTGAAAAGCCTTTTCATGGAAAAGGAAAAATATGAGAGGCAGTTTGGTCTAGACCAGCGGTTCTCCACCTGTGGGTCGGGACCCCATTTGGGGTCGAACGACCATTTCACGGGGGTCGCCAAACAACGCAGTCCGCCATTTTTTCCCCCTTTTCCTTAGCTGTGCTACTCCCTTTTATTCTACTGGCTTTTGAAAGCCAATAGAATAGACTCTCTTGAATAGAGTCTAATTCTATAGGCTTTCAAAAGCCAATAGGAATTGTCCAGGCTGTCTCTGCCCTGCTGAGCCCGCCAAAAGTCCCATTCTGCAAACGGTGCTGCACCAGTGGAGTAGTCCTCGACTTACGACCGGTTGAGTAGTCCTTGACTTACGACCGGTTGTGGGGTCGCGGCATTAAAAAGGTTGAGAACCACTGGTCTAGTGGTTAAGGCACCGAGCTTGAAACCGGGAGACGGTGAGTTCTAGTCCCGCCTTAGGCATGAAAGTCGGCTGGGTGACTTTGGGCCAATCACCAGGAGACGGTGAGTTCTAGTCCCACCTCAGGCATGAAAGCCAGTTGATTGACTTTGGGCCAATCACCAGGAGACGGTGAGTTCTAGTCCCACCTTAGGCATGAAAGCCTGCTGGGTGACTTTGGGCCAATCACTAGGAGACTGTGAGTTCTAGTCCCGCCTTAGGCATGAAAGCCAGCTGGGTGACTTTGGGCCAATCACTAGGAGACTGTGAGTTCTAGTCCCGCCTTAGGCATGAAAACCGGCTGGGTGACTTTGGGCCAATCACTAGGAGACTGTGAGTTCTAGTCCCGCCTTAGGCATGAAAGCCAGCTGGGTGACTTTGGGCCAATCACCAGGAGACGGTGAGTTCTAGTCCCGCCTTAGGCATGAAAGTCGGCTGGGTGACTTTGGGCCAATCACCAGGAGACGGTGAGTTCTAGTCCCGCCTTAGGCATGAAAGCCGGCTGGGTGACTTTGAGCCAATCATGAGGAGACTGGGAATTTTTATCCTGCCATTCACTCTCTCTCAGCCTGACCCACCTCACAGGATTGTTGTTGTGGGGAAAATAGGAGGAAGGAATAGTAGACGTGTTCATTGCCTTGAGTTTTTTATAAAAATTATAAAAGCAGGATCTAGATCAAATAAGTAAATAACTAAACCATGAGATTCCTTAAGGATGAAGAAGTGGTGAGGGATCCTGGCTCTGTCTGTCTGTCTCTCTCTCTCTGTGTATCGCTTGGTCAATTAAAATAAATATTTTTTTTATTTCTTCCTTGCAATCCTACGCTTTTCTTTTCCTCCCCTGCTAGGGGAAAGAGGACCCACATCCTGGCTCTCAAGATGGACCCTTCCTTACCACTCATCGCTGAAGAATTGCTTCAAGAAATCCAGAAATCGTTCCGCGAAACTTCCCAGAGTAAGTGATGGACTGACTCTCCACAGTTAGTCCTCGACGTACGACCGCAATGGAGCTCAAAATTTCCGTCGCTCACCAAGACAGCGGCTAAGTGAATTTTTTTTCCCTCTCTTTCGCAACCTTTCTTGCCACTGTTCTTAAGCGAATCCCTCTGGTTGTTAAGTGAGTCACACAGTTGTTAAGTGAATCTGGCTTCCCCCTTTGACTTGGCTTGTTAGCAGGTCCCAAAATGGGGATCAGGTGACCCCCGCTCCCCCTGGGACGCTGCAACCGTTCTAAATATGAGCTGGTTGCCGAGCGTCCGAATTTTGGTCCCCCGACCACGGAGATGCCGCAACAGTCCTAAGTGTAAAAAAAAACAGTTATCAGTCACTTTTTTTAAGCGCCGTTTTAACTTTGGTCACTAAATGAACCGTTGTAAGTGGAGGACCACTGATGCTGCACTCTCGTTAAAAATTGGCTGCAAAAATAGATCTGCAAGGGATCCTTTCTAATGACCAGCAGAGAGTGCCATTCTACTGGAATTATTCCGTATAAAGAGGTCACTTTGGCACAAGTGATTTTTTTTCCCCTCTCTCGGCTGTCAGCTGCTTTCAACGGACAAGGAAAAATTATTGTGCCCTTTATCATTAGAAAGCCGATTTGATAAACCACAGCATAAGATGTTCTGCTCCGAAGTTACGGCCGTTCCTCGCATTTATGACCGTCCCCATGATCGCACAATTAAATTGTACACGCATTGGCAACGGGATGCATTATGATGTGATATCACGCGGGTCCTAGCATCACGTCTTCGCCATTTGAGACCCCCCCTCAGCCGATTCCGACGACCAAAATCAACAGGGGAAACCAGATTTGTTTAACGACCCTGCGATTCACTTAATGAACGCCGGGTCATTTATTTAACACAGTGGTTCTCAACCTTTTTAATGCCGCGACCCCCGACCGGTCGTAAGTCGAGGACTACTCAACCGGTCGTAAGTCGAGGACTACTCAACTGGTGCAGCACCGTTTGCAGAATGGGACTTTTGGCGGGCTCAGCAGGGCAGAGACAGCCTGGACAATTCCTATTGGCTTTTGAAAGCCAATAGAATTAGACTTTATGGAAGAGAGTCTATTCTATTGGCTTTCAAGGGAGTAGCACAGCTAAGGAAAGGGGGGAAAAAATGGCAGACTGCGTTGTTTGGCGACCCCCGTGAAATGGTCGTTCGACCCCAAACGGGGTCCCGACCCACAGGTGGAGAACCACTGATTTAACAACTGTGAGAAAAAAACGGTCTAAAATGGTTGCATGACTCACTTTATCGTCTCGCTTAGTGGCAAGTTCCGGTCTCAGTTGGGATCATCTCAGAGACCATGTATACTTATTAATTTCCTGTTGAGGTAGAAAGTTTATTATTAAAATTATTTAACAAGCTGAAATCAAACTACAAGCAAGTCCTTAACTTACAATAGTACGTTCAGTGACCATTCAGAGGTACAACGGCAGTGAAAAAAAGTGAATTTAGGGCCGTTTTTCACACTTACGGCCATTTCAGCATCCCCGTGGTCACATGATCAGACTTTGGATGCTGGCAACTGCTTCATACTTATGACGGTCGCAGTGTCCCAGGTTCATGTGATCCCCTTTTGCAACCTTCTCATAAGCAAAGTCAATTGGGAAGCCAGATTCACTCAACAATTGTATGACTAACTTAACAATGACAATGATTCATTTTAACAACAGTGGCAAGAAAAGTCATAAAATGGTTTAAGGTGGGTGGACTTCCACTCCCAGAATTCCCCAGCCAGCCTGCTTTAAGATGGGAGAACTTCCATTCCCAGAATCCCCCAGCCAGCCTGTTTTAAGAGGGTTGGACTTCCACTTCCAGAATTACTCAGCCAGCATGCTTTAAGATGGGTGGACTTCCACTCCCAGAATTCCCCAGCCAGCCTGCTTTAAGAGGGGTGGACTTCCACTCCCAGAATTCCCCAGCCAGCCTGCTTTAAGAGGGCTTCCACTCCCAGAATTCCCCAACCAGCCTGCTTTAAGAGGGGTGGACTTCAACAAGCTAGCTGGGGCTTTCTGGGAATTGAAACCCACCCATCTTAAAGCGTGCTGCCTGGGGAATCCTGGGACTCGAAGTTAGCCCATCTTCTAAGTATGCTGGCTGAGGAATTCTGGGAGTTGAAGTCCACCCATCTTAAACTGCTCAAGGAGAAACGCTGCCTTATAGGCATCTCACCCTTAAAAACGCCATTGCTTCTGAAATGTGTGCAGCAGGTTCTCGTCCATTTTGACACTTTGCAGGCCAGCAGGTCTGCCAGCCCCCTTCTTGAGGCTAAAAATGCTAAAATAAACCCAGCAAAATTCCTCCAGGTAATCTTAGGACACTGGAATCCGACATCCTTTCTCCCCATACAGCTGGGATTTTTTTTCATCGGCCGGCCTGCCAGGAGTTAGCATCCTCAAGTGCCAAGTAATGTGGCCAAATCCCCGAGGACGCTCAAATAGCTTTCAGGAACAAAGTGTTGCTCTTTCTACTCATAAGAAAATGATTTTTTTTTTCATGGACGCTTCCCTCATTCTGTCAGTGTGATTTGTAGATTGCCTGCCAACTCACTCCGGGATATATTTAGGCCAGGGGTAGGCAACCTTGGCTCTTTTATGACTCGTGGACTTCAACTCCCAGAATTCCTGAGCCAGCATGAGGGAACTATGGCCCCTTCATGACTCGTGGACTTCAACTCCCAGAATTCCTCAGCCAGCATGGGGGAACTATGACCCCTTCATGACTTTTGGACTTCAACTCCCAGAATTCCTCAGCCAGCATGGGGGAACTATGGCCCCTTCATAACTGGTGGACTTCAACTCCCAGAATTCCTGAGCCAGCATGGCTCAACTTGGAAACCTCTCCCTTTCCCCTCAGCATGGCTGGCTCAGGAATTCTGGGATTTGAAGTCCACGAGTCATAAAAGAGCCAAGATTGCCTACCCCTGATTTAGGCTATTCGAATCTAGCCCTCAGGGAATTCTGGGAGTTGAAGTCCACAAGTCATCAAAGGGCCAAGTTGGAAGACCCCTGTCTTAAAGCATCCTGGCTGAGGAATTCTGGGAGTTGAAGTCCACAAGTGAGAAAAGGGCCAAGCTGGAAGACCCCTGTCTTAAAGCATCCTGGCTGAGGAATTCTGGGAGTTGAAGTCCACAAGTCATCAAAGGGCCAAGTTGGAACCCCTACTGTATTGGGCTGACACCTTGTTTGGAAATTAATATTGATTTATTCCTCTCCCTTTTTTTGCAGTTTCGGATGAGCTCCTTCTGGCGTGAGTACTTTCCCTGTTTTTGTTTTAATTCACCAGCTTTTTGCTTTGGAATGAGGGCTGCCAGCTCAAGCTCAGAGACCCTGGCTGGGGGATTCTGGGAGTTGAAGTCCACCCTGTTTAAAGCATGGCTGGCTGGGGAATTCTGGGAATTGAAGTCCACCCATCTTAAAGCATGCTGGCTGGGGAATTCTGGGAATTGAAGTCCATTCATCTTAAAGCATGCTGGGAATTCTGGGAGTGGAAATCCACTCCTCTTAAAGCATTCTGGCTAGGGAATTCTGGGAGTTGAAGTCCACTCCTCTTAAAGCATGTCTGACAGGGGATTCTGGGAGTTGGTCCACCCATCTGAACATGGCCAAGCTTGAGATCCTGTGCCTTAGAGGCATCTCAGCCTTAGAACTCCATCTATTCTGAAAAAGTGCAGTAGGTCCCTCCCAGCCTTGTCGTTCTATAATTCTCTGTGACCTACTAGAACAGTGGTTCTCCACCTGTGGGTCGGGACCCCATTTGGGGTCGAACGACCATTTCACGGGGGTCGCCAAACAACGCAGTCCGCCATTTTTTCCCCCCTTTTCCTTAGCTGTGCTACTCCCTTTTATTCTATTGGCTTTTGAAAGACAATAGAATAGGCTCTCTTGAATAGAGTCTAATTCTATTGGCTTTCAAAAGCCAATCGGAATTGTCCAGGCTGTCTCTGCCCTGCTGAGCCCGCCCAAAGTCCCATTCTGCAAACGGGGCTGCACCCGTTGAGTAGTCCTCGACTTACGACCGGTTGAGTAGTCCTCGACTTACGACCGGTTGGGGGGGGTCGCGGCATTAAAAAGGTTGAGAACCACTGGACCAGAAGGTTCTATCACATCACCCTTGGTCCTTCTGTTCCCTAGACTAGACATATCCAGTTGCCACGACCGTCCTTCGTACGATTTAGCCTCCAGTCCCTTAATCGTCTTTGTTGCTCTTCTCTGCACTCTTTCCGAAGTCTCGGCATTTTTTTTTTTTTTGTGTCGTGGCGACCACCATAGAATTTCTCACAGCCTGCTGCTGCCTCCCAGGATCCCAATTAACAATATGGACCCTGCAAATATATCATAATTATTATCCCATTTTGCAGGAATGAGGCGGGAAGGGGGCGGCGGCGTTGGCTTAGGGATCAGACTTTCTCCATTAATGGTCACTCCAACTTTACGATCAGCCCTGCAGTGATAAAGATTCAGACGCTTGGCAACCGACTCATATTTATGGCGGTCACAGTGTCCCTGGGATCCTGTGATTCCCTTTTGCAGCTGAGATCTGAGATTTAAGAAGAGACAGGACAGCCGTTTTCTGAAATGGTATAGGGTTTCCTGCCTGAGCAGGGGGTTGGACTAGATCAGGGCTGTTCAACCAGTGGTACGGGTACCACCTGTGGTCCATTGGCACCTGGCAGGTGGTACGCGACCATCCCAGAAAAATGGTAGCGGGGGAGGGGAATGAGCTGAACCAGTGGCAGCACCGCACAAGCCTGAGCGAGAGACGGCTGGAGCTGCATGGCTGTCGGGGCTCAGCGGAAGCGCCAGGATCAGTGCCGCTTTCCAGCTGATTGGCGGTTCTTCGGGGCTGTCAGGGCTCAGCGGAAGCTGGAGCTCAGCGCTGATCCTGGCGCTTCTGCTGAACCCTGAAGAAGTAAGTGCCGATCAGCTGGAATGTTGCAGCCTCTCCAAGGTCTTGTGATTTACACTCAGATGCTTGGCAACCGATTCATATTTATGACGGTCGCAGTGTCCCAGGGTCATGTGAAGTGGCCAAAACCTGCTGCAACCACCCAGCAGACGGGGGGAATAAAAACCAAACACCCCCCACCCCACCCCTGCTCCCAATCCTCAACAGAAATGCTCACAACAATGAAAACCTCGGACAGGAGGAAGAGCGCGGCCGTGCGGGCAGGCAGGTATCTTGCTCGGCTGTGGCTCGGGGGGTACTTTTTTCAGTGCCATTGTAACTTCGGACAGTCACTAAGCGAACTGTTGTAAGTAGAGGACTACCTGTACTTTATCACTTTTTTCCTTTTTTTTTTTTTTTTTTTTTTTTTGGTCATCAAGTTTTTGACACCTTGCTAGGCGACTGGTGGTCCTCGGATGTTGCCATATCCTAAAAGTGGTACCATGGGTGAAAAGCCCTGGACTAGATGACCTCTAAGGCCCCTTCCAGCTCTGTTATTTTGTTTCCAGCCAAAGGAAGTCCTTCCCCCCCCCCCAGTGCATAGAAGGCTCCAAATTCAGATTGTTATATTTTTTTTATGTTGTGAAGTCGGTTTTGCTGCTCTTCCTTGCGGCTTCTGCAGAAGAGACGAGCCGGGTTGTGAAAGTCACACGGGGCTGCAACATTTGTGCATTTAGGCCTCATTCATGTTGCAAAACTTTCCTTTGCATATTTAAGTCCCCGCTGTGCTCAACGGCAAGGGTTTCGGTTATTGTCCGCGGCTGTTTGTAACGGCAAAAACGCCTTTCGCCCTTCGAATGGGTTTTTTTTTCTTGTTCCGAGCTATACACACCCACAAAGCAGGGATGTGGTGACCGTATGAGGCGCACGTGGGTTTTAAGGTGCACAGCAGAGAATGTAGTTTTATGCAGTGATCAGCCTCTCCCCGTTTCCTTCCTGGTAAAATTCTACGCTTTTTATTTTTTTAATTCAGATCAAAACCTCGCAATTTTTTGTTTTGAAGTTTATATCTGAACTGGTTTGAATAAAAGAAAATTGATTTGGAAAGAAATTTAAAAAGATCAAACCTCAAAGTGGAATCTGCTGTGCTTCCTCCCCCCCCCCCCCAGTGGAAAGGCTAGGTCGGTGCTTTAATTTTAAGATGGGTGGAACTCCCAGAATTGAAATCCGCACATCTTAAAATTGCCACGGTGGAAAAACTGGGCTAGATTAAGATTGATGGAGGCGATCTGGGGCTTTTCTTGAGAATGGGCACCTCCCAAGCAAAGAGAGACTTGTGGACTCATCACATTTGCAGATGACACTGAGCTGGCAGGAACAGCTAACACTCCAGAAGACAGGCTTAAGATAAAGATAAAGTAGATCACAACCTACTACTTGACAAGATAGAAAAATGTGGGTTAGACAGCATCACCACCAGATGGATCCATAACTGGCTGACTGGCCGTATTCAGCGTGTTGTCCTCAATGGAACCACATCTACATGGAGGGAAGTGTGTAGTGGGGTGTCCCAGGGCTCTGTTCTGGGCCCAGTGCTCTTCAACATCTTCATCAACGATCTGGACGAGGGGATAGATGGGGAACTCATCAAATTTGCAGACGACACCACGCTGGCAGGAACAGCCAACACTCCAGAAGACAGGCTTAGGATACAGGAGGATCTGGACAGACTTGAACACTGGGTGCTATCTAACAAAATGAAATTCAGTGGTGAAAAAAGCAAGGTTCTACATTTAGGCAAGAAAAACCAAATGTACAGGTATAGTATAGGGGGTATCTTGCTCAATAGTAGTAACTGTGAGAGGGATCTCGGAGTCCTAGTGGACAATCATTTAAATAGGAGCCAGCCGTGTGCTGCAGCTGCCAAAAAAGCCAACACAGTGCTAGGCTACGTTAACAGAGGGAGAGAATCAAGATCATGTGAAGAATTAATACCACTTTATAAGGCCTTGGTAAGGCCACACTTGGAATACGGCATCCAGTTTTGGTCACCACGATGTGAAAAAGATGTTGAGACTCTAGAAAGAGGACAGAGAAGAGCAACAAAGACGGTTAGGGGACTGGAGGCTAAAACATATAAGGAAAGGTTGCTAGAATTGGGTATGTCTAGTTTAATGAAGAGAAGGACAAGGGGGGACATGATAGCAGCCTTCCGGTATCTCAGGGGCTGCCCCAAAGAAGAGGGAGTCAAGCTATTTTCCAAGGCGCCTGAAGGCCGGACAAGAAGCAACAGATGGAAACTAACCAAGGAGAGAAGCAATCTGGAACTAAGGAGAAACTTCCTGACAGTGATAACAATTAACCAGTGGAACTCCTTGCCTCCAGAAGTTGTGAATGCTCCAACACTAGAGGTTTTTAAGAAGAGACTGGACAGCCATTTGTTCGAACTGGTATAGGGTTTCCTGCCTGAGCAGGGGGTTGGACTAGATGACCTCCAAGGTCCCTTCCAACTATTATTCTGTTATTCTGTAAAGACACCCCCCCCCCATCCCTCCTTCCCAAACAGGAGGCCAACAAATCCTGGCTTTGCAAAATCAGCCCTTGCCCATCAGCGTCTCGTCCTTTTTCCTCCAGAAAGAACTTTATCAGCTGACTTCTCTCTCAATTCTTCTGAACTTTTCAGGCAGACCCTCCTGAATTCTGCTCAATTCCGCTTAATTCTCAATTCTGCTAAACTTTACAAGCCAGCGATTCTGCATTCTCAAGTCAGCTGAATTCCATGGAATCCTCCTGTAAGTTCTCAGTTCTGCCCAAATATTTCAAGTAGACTATTCTGAATTCTCAAGTCAGCTGAATTTTCAGTCCTGAATTTTTCCTTACAGGGAATTCTAAACTCAGTTGAATTCTGAATTTCCTAAATTCTCAATTCTTCCGAACTTTTCCAGCAGACTGTTCTGAATTCTGCTAAAATTCTACTTCATTCTCCGTTCTGCTCAACTTTGCAAGCCAGCGATTCTAAATGCTCAATTCAGCTGAATTCCAGCAAATTCTCCTAAATTCCCGATTCTGCTAAACTTTTCACAGGGGGAATTCCAAAGTCAGCTGAATTCTGAATTTCCTAAATTCTTAATTCTTCCGAACTTTTCCAGCAGACCGTTCTGAATTCTGCTCAGTTCTACTTCATTCTCAATTCTCGATTCTGCTCAACTTTGCAAGCCAGCGATTTTGAATTCTCAATGCAGCTGAATTGCAGTGAATTCTCCCAAATTCCTGATTCCACCGGATTTTTCAAGGAGACAATTCTGAATTCTCAATTCTGCTGAATGCTGCTGAATCCTCTCCTAAAATCTCAATTCTGGTAATTTTTTCAAGCAGGCAATCTTCCTAAACTCCTTTGCTGGCCAAACGACTTCTCTAGCTTTGCCCGAGTCAAAAAACAGAACCTGTAAAGAAAATTAAACCAATTTCTACATTTTTCTCATTGGTTTCCAGGACAGAGTTGTTACTCATTGTCATCCCCTAGAAATAGGACTGAATTCTAACCCAATTCCCTCCCTGTTCTTTCCTATTGTAAATTATTTGGGTTCAGTTCCACCTTGTTTTACCCCATTATATTCAAGCTCCCCCCCATCAAGGCGGTTGGACTGGATGACCTCCAAGGTCCCTTCCAACTTTATTATTATTATTATTAAATGCAAAGGGATCATTCCACACTCCTAATCCAATTTGGGAGCCCTTAAATTCCCGGAGAAGAGGCTGGAGTAACATTCCTCCAGTGATAAAATAAATTAATCTGATTTTTTTTATTATCTCTCGGGTTACGGCCACAATGGAGCCCGGAAATTTCAGTCACTAAGCAAGACAGTTATGAAATGAATTTTGCCCTGTTTTACAACTGCTCTTGCCATCATTGTTAAGCGAATCACTGCGGTTGTTAAGTGAGTTGCTACGTGAATCTAGCTTTTTCCATTGACTTTGCTTGTCAGAAGGTCATAAAAGGGGATCCAGTGACCCCCCCCCAGGACGCTACAACTGTCATAAGTACATGCCAGTTGCTGAGCCTCTGAATTTTGATCGCATTGCTGCAATGGTCTGTGAAAAACAGTCCTAAGTCCTTTTTTTTTTTTCACCTCCGTTATAACTTCAAAGGGTCACTGAATGAACTGTTTTACCTCGAGGACTACCTGTGTTTTCCATTTATAGAAATTTAAACTTCTCTTTTTGGGCCATCCTTTTATTTTATTTTTATTTGTTAAATGTCTCGGCCGCCCAAGCTCCTCATGGAGTCACTCAGGGCAGCTTACAACATTAAATATTTAAATATTAAATGTGAATATTAAATAGTAAAAAAGATAGACCTATACCAGGGATAGGCAACCTTGGCTCTTTTATGACTGGTGGACTTCAACTCCCAGAATTCCTGAGCCAGCCAGGCTGAGGGAAAAGGGAGAGGTTTCCATACTGAGCCATGCTGGCTCAGGAATTCTGGAAGTTGAAGTCCACGAGTCATGAAGGGGCCAAAGTTTCCCTCATGCTGGCTCAGGAATTCTGGGAGTTGAAGTCCACCAGTCATGAAGGGGGGGGTCATAGTTCCCCCATGCTGGCTCAGGAATTCTGGGAGTTGAAGTCCACGAGTCATAAAGGGGCCATAGTTTCCCTCATGCTGGCTCAGGAATTCTGGGAGTTGAAGTCCACGAGTCATAAAGGGGCCATAGTTCCACCATGCTGGCTGAGGAATTCTGGGAATTGAAGTCCACCAGTCATGAAGGGGCCAAAGTTTCCCTCATGCTGGCTCAGGAATTCTGGGAGTTGAACTCCACAAGTCATGAAGGGGCCAAAGTTTCCCTCATGCTGGCTCAGGAATTCTGGGAGTTGAAGTCCACGAGTCATAAAAGAGCCAAGGTTGCCTACCCCTCACCTATATAATTGAAATACCACAAAAATACACTATCCTAACACTGTCCTGTTGCAGCGTTCCCCAGGGTCACCTGATCAAAATTCGGCCGCTGGGCAACTGACTCACATTTGCGACAGTCGCAATGTCCCCGGGATGTCACGTGGTCCCCTTTTGCGACCTTCTGACAAGCTGAGTCCTCAGAGGAAGGCGGATTCATTTAACAACCACGTTACTAACTCAAGAACTTGCAGTGATTCACTTAACAATGGTGGTAAGAAAGGTCGTACAAGGGGGCCAGATTCACTTAACAACTGCCTGGCTCAGTAATGAAAAATTTGGGCTCCCTTGTAAGTCGAGGACTCACCTGTATTCCATCGATTTGTTTGAAATGGTATAGGGTTTCCTGCCTGGGCAGGGGGTTGGACTAGAAGACCTCCAAGGTCCCTTCCATCTCTCTTCTTCTCCTCCTCCTCCTCCTCATCACTTCCACTCCTCCTCCTTCTCCTCCTCCTCACCACTTTCTCCTTCTTCTTCTCCTCTTCCTCCTTCTTCTTCCTTCTCTTCTTCTTCCTTCCTCTTCTCCTCTTCTCTTCTTCTTCTTCTTCTTCTTCTTCTTCCTTCTTCTTCTTCTTCTTCTTCTTCTTCTTCTTCTTCTTCTTCTTCTCCTCCTCCTCCTCCTCTTCCTCCTCCTCCTCACCACTTCCACCTTCTTCTCCTCCTCCTCCTCCTCTTCCTTCTTCTCCTCCTCCTCTTCTTTCTTTCTTCCTTCTTTCTCCTCCTCCTTCTCCTCCTCCTCCTCCTCCTCCTCTTCTTCTTCTTCTCCTCCTCCTCCTCCTCACCACTTCCACCTCCTTCTTCTTCTCCTCCTCTTCTTCTTCTTCTTCTTCTCCTTCTCTTCTTTCTTTCTTCCTTCTTTCTCCTCCTTCTCCTCCTCCTCTTCTTCTTCTTCTTCTCCTCCTCCTCCTGCTCCTCGCCACTTCCACCTTCTTCTTCTCCTCCTCCTCTTCTTCTTCTTCCTTCTCTTCTCCTCCTCCTTTTCTTCTTCTTCTCCTCCTCCTCTTCCTCCTGTTCTTCCTTCTCCTCCTCCTCTTCTTCTTCTCCTCCTGTTCTTCCTTCTTCCTTCTTCTCCTCCTGCTCCTGTTCTTCCTTCTCTCCTCCTCCTCCTCCTCCTCCTCCTCCTCCTCCTCCTCCTCCTCCTCCTCCTCATTGTTCTTATTGTTGTTGTTCTTGTATGCATTTTGAAGAAAGGCTACCCCAGGGTTTTTATGGCCTCTTCAGAACAAAAGGAGTGCGACTTTAAAATGTTGGTTTCTCCCCCCTCTTCCCAGGCTGAGGTTCGTCTTTGGGACCTCCGTCGTCGCGGCTCTGGACTTGGTGGACCGCCAATCGGTCACCCGGTTCGTATCTCCAAGTGGCAGGACGGTGTATCAGGTACAGCTCTTTCCTCTCCCTGCCGGCAAGTTTTAACACACTTTTGACCCTCTTGTGAGCCCACTAACAGAAGAACAGAAATTCCGAATAAAACACGTCCCTCGGAGAAGCTGTTACGCAGCAGTCCTCGACTTACAACCGTTCATTTAACGGCCGTTCAAAGTGACGGGGGGGGGGCACTAAGGAAAAGGGACCGATGACCGTTTTCACCCTTACGAACGGAGCCCAAAATTTCCATTGCTGATCAAGACAGTCGTTAAGTGAGACTTGACCCATTTTACGACTTTCCCCGCCACGGTCGTTAAGTGAAACACTGCAGTAGTGGAGTCAGTCACACGGTCGTTAAGTGAATCCGGCTTCCCCCCCCCCCCCCGACTTGGCTTGTCAGGAGATCGCCAAAGGGGATCACGTGACACCCCCCCGGGACGTTGCAACAGTCGTAAGTACAAGTCAGTTTCCAAGCGTCTGAATTTTGTTCACGTGACGTGGGGATGCTGCGACGGTCGTTAAGTGTGAAAATGGTCCTAAGTCGCTTTTTGTAACCTCGAACCGTCATTAAACAAATGGTTATAAGTCCAGGACTGCTTGAAGCCAGCATCTGAACTCCAGCCACGTTGGCTCAGCTGGAGAAACTCAAAGAACAGGGACCCCCCAAACTGGTTCTCCAGCCTCAGGGGGTGCCCTGTTCCTCTTTCGAACCCGGCACTCTCCCCCCCCCCTCCTCTTCCACGGCTCTCCGCTCTGCTTCCGTCCATTTATCTCCGTTATTCTATTTGGAATTGAGGGGTGATTTTCATCTTAATTACCCCTCGTCCTGATGACAGCCCACCCTCCGGGCAGGAATAAATGGATTAATTCTGCCAGGCTGAAAAAATGTGTTGTCGGTCACAAAGAGGAGAGGGACACAAGAGAGAGACGGGTTTGTTTCACGGTGGAGGAGATGAAAAGCAGGAAGACTGGAATTCTCCCCCTGTCTGTGCTTGAGAAGGGGAGCGATGGATTATGGGGTGCTGGGGGGGGGTCACTGGGCCATTTTTCCAGCACCGATGCCTCCCTTTTTGCAATTCTTCTGTCTCTCCAGAGCAGGGTTTTCAAGCTTCGGGACGGTACGATGAGTGGACTTCAACTCCCAGAATTCCCCAGCCAGCATGAGTGGAAGTTCATCCCTCTTAAAGCAAGCTGGCAGGGGAATTCTGGGAGTGGAAGCCCTCCCCTCTTAAAGCATGCTGGCTGGGGGATTCTGGGAGTGGTCCTCCACCCCTCTTAAAGCATACTGGCTGGGGGATTCTGGGAGTGGAAGTCCACCCCTCTTAAAGCATGCTGGCTGGGGGATTCTGGGAGTGGAGATTCACCCATGTTAAAACAGGCTGGCTGGGGGTTTCTGGGAGTGGAAGTCCACCCCTCTGAAAGCAAGCTGGTTGGAGGATTCTGGGAGTGGAAGCCCACCCCTCTTAAAACAGGCTGTCTGGGGGATTCTGGGAGTGGAGGTCCACCCCTCTTAAAGCAGGCTGGCTGGGGGATTCTGGGAGTGGAAGCCCACCCCTCTTAAAGCGTGCTGGCTGGGGGATTCTGGGAGTGGAAGTCCTCCCCTCTTAAAGCATGCTGGCTGGGGGATTCTGGGACTGGAAATCCACCCATCTCAAAGCAGGCTGGCTGGGGGATTCTGGGAGTGGAGAATCACCCATCTTAAAACAGGCTGGCTGGGGAATTCTGGGACTGGAAATCCACCCATCTCAAAGCAGGCTGGCTGGGGGATTCTGGGAGTGGAAGCCCCCCCCTTTCAAAGCAGGCTGGCTGGGGGATTCTGGGAGTGGAAGCCCCCCCCCTCTTAAAGCAGGCTGGCTGGGGAATTCTGGGAGTGGAAGCCCACCCCTCTCAAAGCAGGCTGGCTGGGGGATTCTCAGACCTGAACTCTTACCCATCATAAATTCCCCAATGTTGGGAAAGACTGCTCCAGAGATAAGAGAATAGATTTACACAATCCTAGCAAAGCTGGGGCTTTCTTCCCTGGTCATTCCAGCTTCCAAGCAATTGATGAAATAGTCTTTTTTGTGTCTTTTATCTTTGTTACTGGAAATTCCTTTCTAAAAATGAAGCCCTGGGGTCTTTGGCTGCAGAGATAGGACTCCCTCTTCCATGGGTCTGTTTTGGAGATCTTAATTCCTCCCCCCCCCCTCGCATGGGGGAGCACCACTGGATGCCTGCCCATTAGCAGGGTTTCATTTGTTTCTTGGCTTATTCATCTGTATCCCGCCTTTATTTTTTTTTGTACAAGTAACTCCAGGCAAGGAACCTATCCAACACCCCTTCCTACTCCTAGTTTCCCCACCACAACAACCCTGTGGGGTGGGTTAGGCTGACAGAGAGGGACTGGGCTAAAGTCACCCAGCTGCCTTTCACGGCTAAGGTGGGACTAGAACTCCCTGTCACCTAGTGATTGGCCCAAAGCTAGCTTTCACGACTAAGGTGGGACTAGAACTCCCTGTCGCCTGGTGATTGGGCCAAAGTCACCCAGCTGGCTTTCATGGATAAGGCGGGACTAGAACTCCCTGTCGCCTGGTGATTGGTCCAAAAGTCACCCAGCTGGCTTTCATGGCTAAAGTGGGATTAGAATTCACTGTCGCCTGGTGATTGGCCCAGAGTCACCCAGCTGGCTTTCATGGCTAAGGTGGGACTAGAATTCACTGTCGCCTGGTGATTGGCCCAAAGTCACCCAGCTGCCTTTCATGGCTAAGGTGGGACTAGAACTCCCTGTCACCTAGTGATTGGGCCAAAGTCACCCAGCTGGCTTCCATGGCTATGGTGGGACTAGAATTCCCTGTCTGGTGATTGACTCTAGAAGTCCTTGTCGCCTGGTGATTGGCCCAAAGTCACCCAGCTGGCTTTTATGGCTAAGTTGGGACTAGAACTCACTGTTGCCTGGTGATTGGTCCAAAGTCACCAAAGTCTCCCAGCTGGCTTCCATGGCTAAAGCGGGACTAGAATTCCCTGTCGCCTGGTGATTGGCCCAAAGTCACCCAGCTGGCTTTCATGGCTAAGGTGGGACTAGAACTCACCGTCTCCTGGTTTCTGGCCTAGCTCTTTAAGCACTAGATTACGCTGGCTGTTGTTTCCCCCACTGCAGCCTGAGGTTGTTTGTGTGAAAATACCTCCGGTGTGTGCCCCTGCGTCTTGCCAGCCTTTCGGCTGATGGGAATTTTAATTATTTTTCTATCACGAATCTCTTTTTTTTTTTAATCTCTCCAGCCCTCGGCTTGTAATTTTGCTCCTCTCCCTCTTCCACGCCTTCCTTTCGCGGAGGCCGGTTGGATCAACGTGAATCACGAGCCTTTGTAAATCTCCGAAAAAGGGACTAATTCAAATTGCATTTCCCACCAAATACAATATATTTCTTCAAGGATTGCCTCAATTGATTTTCAGCCCTGATCGGATCACTCCGTCAGGTTGAGTTAAGAGCGGAAAGTGGGTTTGTCCACCCTGGTTTGTTCACTCCACAGGGATCCTGGTTTCCTTTAGTTATGTTTTTCAAGGGGTAGGATACTGTCTCCCCCACGGTCCTGGGAGGATGGGAGTTGTAGTCTAACACCTTTGAAGGCCACCAATCTATCATAGGGCAGTGTCTCTCTTTTACCTGTACTCCTAGGGATGATGGGAGTTGTAGTCTTAACACCTTTGGAAGCCATCAACCCATATAAGGCAGTGTCTCTCCCTTACCTGTGCTCCTAGGGATGATGGGAGTTGTAGTCTTAACACCTTTAGAGGCCACCATTCCATATAAGGCAGTGTCTCTCGCTTACCTGTGCTCCTAGGGATGATGGGAGTTGTAGTCTTAACACCTTTAGAGGCCACCATTCCATATAAGGCAGTGTCTCTCCCTTACCTGTGCTCCTAGGGATGATGGGAGTTGTAGTCTTAACACCTTTAGAGGCCACCATTCCATATAAGGCAGTGTCTCTCGCTTACCTGTGCTCCTAGGGATGATGGGAGTTGTAGTCTTAACACCTTTAGAGGCCACCATTCCATATAAGGCAGTGTCTCTCCCTTACCTGTGCTCCTAGGGATGATGGGAGTTGTAGTCTTAACACCTTTAGAGGCCACCATTCCATATAAGGCAGTGTCTCTCCCTTACCTGTGCTCCTAGGGATGATGGGAGTTGTAGTCTTAACCCCTTTGGAGGCCACCAGTCTATCATAGGGCAGTGTCTCTCTTTTACCTGTACTCCTAGGATGATGGGAGTTGTAGTCTTAACACCTTTGGAAGCCATCAACCCATATAAGGCAGTGTCTCTCCCTTACCTGTGCTCCTAGGGATGATGGGAGTTGTAGTCTTAACACCTTTGGAGGCCACCAGCCCACCATAGGGCAGTGTCTCTCTTTTACCTGTACTCCTAGGGATGATGGGAGTTGTAATCTTAACACCTTTGGAGGCCACCAGCCCATCATAGGCTAGTGTCTCTCCCTGACCTGTGCTCCTAGGGAGGATGGGAGTTGTAGTCTTAACACCTTTGGAGGCCACCAGCCCATCATAGGCCAGTGTGTCTCCCTGACCTGTGGTCCTAGGGAGGATGGGAGTTGTAGTCTATCGTCTTTGGAGGCCACCAATCCATCATAGGGCAGTGTCTTCCCTTCCCTATGCTCCTAGGGATGATGGGAGTTGTAGTCTTAACACCTTTGGAGGCCACCAATCCATATAAGGCAATGCCTCTCCCTTACCTGTGATCCTAGGGATGATGGGAGTTGTAGTCTTACCTTTGGAGGCCACCAACCCATCATAGACCAGTGTGTCTCCCTGACCTGTGCTCCTCGGGAGGATGGGAGTTGTAGTCTTAACACCTTTGGAGGCACCCACTGATCTGGGGATGATGGGAGTTGTAGTCTAACTACTTTAGAGGCCCCCATCATCCTAGAGCAGCTCTCCCCCTCCCCCTGCTCTCCTGGGGATGATGGGAGTTGTGGTCTAACACCTTTGGAGGCCCCCATCATCCTAGAGCAGCTCTCCCCCTCCTCCTGCTCTCCTGGGGATGATGGGAGTTGTGATCTAATACCTTTGGAGGCCACCAGGTCGATGAGGAACCTAGATAAAACAACATAAGCCCCCTTTGTGCAGTTTATAAGACGAATCAGGTTCCTGCGATGAGAGGCATATTTAACTTTTTAAAAAATCATTTTAATTTTTCTCTTTTTTTTAAAAAAAAATAACCCATTCTCCCACCCTCCCAGGTGGTGGGCAGCTCCGGCAAACTCTATACTTGCTACAGCTCCTGTCACTTCTGCAGCTGCCCGGCTTTTGTGTTCTCCGTGTTGCGCAAAGGAGACAACCTCGTGGTAAGTTTAAGCAACTCGGATGACGAAAGGCCTGCAGACCAAAACATGCAAGGAACGGTTGCAGGAATTGGATAGTCTAGAGGAAAGAAGGATGAGGGGGGACAGGATAGCAGTCTTCCAATATCTCAGGGGCTGCCCCAAAGAGGGAGTCAAGCTATTCTCCAAAGCGTCTGAAGGCAGGACAAGAAGCAACCGATGGAAACCAATCAAGGAGAGAAGCAACCTGGAACTTTCCTGACAGTTAGAACAATTAACCAGTGGAAGTCCTTGCCTCCAGAAGCTGTGAATGCTCCAACACTGGAGGTTTTTAAGAAGAGATTGAACAGCCATTTGTCTGAAATGGTGTAGCGTCTCCTGCCTGAGCAGGGGGTTGGACTAGATGACCTCTACTGTCCCTTCCAGCTCTATTCCAATTGATTCAGATTGACTTCCGGTCAGTCCTTCCTACCCACTATTTCATTCCCAGCAGTCACAGCAAAACAAGGAGGACAATTGCATGGCCTCCTGAGATTGTGGGTGCTCCATCACTGGAAGTTTTTAAAAAAATCAGACCGGACCAACCCCTTGCCTGGGATGGTATAAGGCTCCTGTCTTGAGTTAGGGGTTGGACTAGAAGACCTCCAAGGTCCCATCCCGGTCTATTCTGATAGATTGAGCGGTCAGGAAGGGAAGGGCAGAGTCCAGGCTAGCCCGGGGGTGGGTGGGGTGGGGACCACGTGCTACATATTGCCCAGTGACTCACTCTCCCCATTGTCTGTCTTTCACTCAAGTTTGTGCAAGGGAGGAAACGGTTGTGTTGAAAGAAGGTGACGTGTGTGTGTCTCTGTCTGTCTGTGTGTGTGTGTGTGTGTGTGTAGGAGAGTGGGCAAAACAGGATCTGGTTACCTGCAGGAAGAGCTTCTTTGCAGCGAAAAGACCTCAGTACAGCCCCACCCCACCTTGTTACACACACACACACACACACACACACACACACACACCCCAATGAGACAGACCTACCCAATCCCAGCAACCGTTCCTTATACGTTTTAGCCTCCAGACGCCTAATCATCTTTGTTGCTCTTCTCTGCACTCGTTCTAGGGTGTCAGGATGTAGCCCCTTGCAGGAGGATTATTCTGTTAAACCAGTGGTTCTCAACCTTTTTAATGCCGCGACCCCCAACCGGTCGTAAGTCGAGGACTACTCAACCGGTCGTAAGTCGAGGAATACTCAACCGGTCGTAAGTCGAGGACTACTCAACGGGTGCAGCACTGTTTGCAGAATGGGGCTTTTGGCGGGCTCAGCAGGGCAGAGACAGCCTGGACAATTCCCATTGGCTTTTGAAAGCCAATAGAATCAGACTCTATTCAAGAGAGTCTATTCTATTGTCTTTCAAAAGCCAATAGAATAAAAGGGAGTAGCACAGCTAAGGAAAAGGGGGGGAAAATGGCGGACTGCGTTGTTTGGCGACCCCCGTGAAATGGTCGTTCGACCCCAAATGGGGTCCCGACCCACAGTTGAAGAACCACTGTGTTAAACGGTATAGTTTTTGCTGCTGGAGCAGGGGGGTTAGACTAGAAGATCTCTAAGGTCCCTTCCAACACCATTATTCCACTCACTAAATTTTATTTAATTTTTTGTTTTTTTTGTTTTTAATTGAAATTCAGTTTAAACTATTCAAAATTTTATTTAAATCCATTTTACTTGACGCGGGTCCTTTGGTTGGGCTGGAACAATCAACCAGTGGAACGGTAGTTGCCTCCAGAAGGGGTGAATGCTCCAACGCTGGAAGTTTTTAAGAAGAGACTGGACAGCCATTTGTCCGAAATGGTGCAGGGTTTCCTGCCTGAGCAGGGGGTTGGACTAGATGACCTCCAAGGTCCCTTCCAGCTGTATTCTGATATAGATAGATAGGTAGATAGGTAGATAGGTAGGCAGGCAGGTAGGTGGATGGGTAGGTGGGTGGGTGGGTGGGTAGAGATAGGTAGGTAGGTAGGTGGGTGGGTAGATATAAGAGATAATAGGTAGGTGGGTAGGTAGGTAGGTAGATAGATAGATAGATAGATAGATAGATAGATAGATAGATAGATAGATAGATAGATAGATGATGGATGGAAGAAAAGAAAGATGATAGAAGATAGAAGGAAAGGAAAGAAAAGGAAAGGAAGATTAGATAGATAGATAGATAGATAGATAGATAGATAGATAGATAGATAGATAGATAGATAGATAGATAAGGATGGATGGATGATAGATAGATAGGTAGATTGAAATGATCCCGGGTCTCCTGCCTGAGCCTGGGGTTGGACTAGAAGACCTCCAAGGTCCCTTCCAGCTCTATTCTAGATTGATCAAGTTGCTTTTCTGCTGAAATTACGGTAGCTGGAAACCGGCAACCTTCATTGTTTTCTCTTGTGCCAATCGGGCAGACATTTCCACACCCCCGGCCCGCCGCTAATGTGATTGCCTCTCTTGTGTTGTTTTTTGTTTGTTTGTTTGTTTGTTTGTTTTGGTAGTGTAAGCACATCCTGGCCGTCTATCTCAGCCGAGCCATTGGGGCGTGTCAGGAGCAAAGCATCTCCAACCAGCAAATGACAGCCTTACTACTTCCCGGAGAAAAATGAGGACAGAAGGAGGTTGAGAAACAGAAGGAGAAAAATGTGAGCAGTAACTACAGGGAGCTGGTGGCTCCTGGGCTGGGTGTACATTTTTCTGCTCTCCCCCCCCCCCAGGGTCCTGCTCCTGTTTCCTGTGCAGAAATGGCCGATCGCCCTGGATCCCTTGGGTATTCCAATTTTGTGCAATTTTATGCAACTCGGCCCAAACGCAGGAAACAATTAACCCTAAAAGTGGACTGCAACAAAAAAAAGTTTTAAACATCTGTCCGCAAGCATAAAAACGACGCCGGTA
Organism: Crotalus tigris; assembly: GCF_016545835.1. Classification (NCBI taxonomy): domain Eukaryota; kingdom Metazoa; phylum Chordata; class Lepidosauria; order Squamata; family Viperidae; genus Crotalus; species Crotalus tigris. The sequence goes on along the minus strand of NW_024098046.1, from coordinate 666,942 downwards.
AATTGGGAAACCAACTTTGACTTTGGCAAGTGTTTTATTAAAAAAAAAAGGAAGGAAGGAAGGAAGGAAGGAAGGAAGAAAGAAAGAAAGAAAGAAAGAAAGAAAGAAAGAAAGAAAGAAAGAAAGAAAGAAAGAAAGAAAGAAAGAAAGAGAAAGAAAGAAAGAAAAGCGATTGTTTAAATCTGGCTTCTCCCTTTGCCAATTTAAACCAATAATTTAGTTCAGAGGTAAACAAGAAAAGGTCCCCTTTCAAACACTCTCCATTGCACTCAACAATATTTTAATTAACAAAAAAAAAAAAAAAAACAGCACATCAGTTATACCATAACTGGCCTACTTAAAAAGGATTTCCCATAGGAGAATACCAGCAGCATCAAACAATTGATGACAAACTTAAATTAATCTTAAAAAAAAAAAAGAGCCGAGCGTGTAAAGTAACAGCTTCATACAAAACATCAAATTATCGCATGGATTAAATTTCTACGCCACTGTCCCCCTTGGTTTTCTTTTTGGAGCAAGGCAGGGCCACAAGACATTTAACAGATGACACCCTCTCACTCACATAGGCAGACAAACCCACAAAGAGCAGCACGGTTTTGAAAACCTGCCCTTCTGATGGAGACAAAGATTAATAGTAATTAAATGTCAATTAACTCTCACCTTCCTAGAAGGGCTCAGGCAGCAGGAGAAGCCCTTAATTGTACACCAGTATTTCCCAATCTCAGCAACGTGAAACTGTGTGGACTTCCACTCCCAGAATTCCCCAGCCAGCCTGCTTTAAGAGGGGTGGGCTTCCACTCCCAGAATCCCCCAGCCAGCAATGCTTTAAGATCAGTGGACTTCAACTCCCAGAATCCCCCAGCCAGCCTGCTTTAAGGGAGGGGGCTTCCACTCCCAGAATCCCCCAGCCAGCCTGCTTTAAGAGGGGTGGACTTCAACTCCCAGAATCCCTCAGCCAGCAATGCTTTAAGAGGGGTGGACTTCTACTCCCAGAATCCCCCAGCCAGCAATGCTTTAAGATCAGTGGATTTCCACTCCCAGAATCCCCCAGTCAACCTGCTTTAAGATGGGAGGATTTCAACTCCCAGAATCCCCCAGCCAGCAATGCTTTAAGATCAGTGGACTTCCACTCCCAGAATCCCCCAGTCAACCTGCTTTAAGATGGGAGGATTTCAACTCCCAGGATCCCCCAGCCAGCAATGCTTTAAGATCAGTGGACTTCCACTCCCAGAATCCCCCAGTCAACCTGCTTTAAGATGGGAGGATTTCAACTCCCAGAATTACCCAGCCAGCCTGCTTTAAGAGAGGTGGACTTCCATTCCCAGAATGCCCCAGCCAGCATGGATTGAAGTCCACCCATCTTAAAGCACAGGGAATTTTGGGAGCTGAAGTCCACACAGCTCCTCTTTGCTGAGGTTGAGGAACACTATTGTACGCAAAACAAAACCACACATTTGCAAAGCTCTTCTTGTTCACACACTCCTGCACATCGCCGGAGGTCGCACGGACAGTCCTTCAAAACTGCCACAACCTCAGCAAGCTTCCTTAAGACCCAGTTCTGGAGTTCACAACGGGTTGTCCGTTGGCCCGCCTTTACGGCCAGCTGCAGCGTCTCACCGCCACAGGGCTGGTTTTACGACGTTCCTGCCTAAACCCCAAAAAATGACTTCCAGTTTTCAGCAAAACCAGCCCTTATCGAACAATTGCTTTGCTTAACGATTACTGCAAAAAAAAAAAAAAAAAAAAAGGCCGTAGAACAGTGGTTCTCAACCTTTTTAATGCCGCCACCCCCAACCGGTCGTAAGTCGAGGACTACTCAACCGGTCGTAAGTCGAGGACTACTCCACTGGTGCAGCACCGTTTGCAGAATGGGACTTTTGGCGGGCTCAGCAGGGCAGAGACAGCCTGGACCATTCCTATTGGCTTTTGAAAGCCAATAGAATTAGACTCTATTCAAGAGAGTCTATTCTATTGGCTTTCAAAAGCCAATAGAATAAAAGGGAGTAGCACAGCTAAGGAAAAGAGGGGGGAAAAATGGCGGACTGCGTTGTTTGGCGACCCCCGTGAAATGGTCGTTCGACCCCAAATGGGGTCCCGACCCACAGGTTGAGAACCACTGCTGTAAAAGCAGGCCAATCGGCTGGGTGACCCACTTTGCAACCGTTACGACAAACAACCGTGACAGGCTCTAATACAGTCGTTAAGTCGAGGATCACCAGAATGTAAATCTCCTGGCACCTCTTTCCCACTTAACGGCGCTGTCCTGCCACCAACAGGGGACAGACCAAAAGTCTGACTGGCCATCAAACGTAAGTTGGAGAAGTGCTCACGTTATTCACCTCCAGGTGACGGCTACTGCCGCCGATGCTCCCTTTGGGGCACTTGGGAAAGTCCTCGTTCTTGCAGAGGACGTAGCGGGTGAGGATCTTCCGGAAGGTGTACCGGAAGTCCCGGATGCGGTAGGCGTAAATGATGGGGTTGACCACCGAGTTGGTGTGGGAGAGAACGATGGTCAAGTGCATGCTCCATTCCGGCTTGTTGTCCTTGAAGGCGGGGTAGAAGAGGGTCAGGCAGTTGAGGATGTGGAGGGGCAGCCAGCAGAGGGCAAACAGGCCCACGATGATGGCTAGCGACTTGGCGGCGCTGACCTCCTTCTGCAGCGTCATCCGGCAGTTGCCCACCAGCTCGATCTGCCGCAGCTGTTTGCAGGCGACGGTGAAGATCTTGACGTAGATGCAGAGCATGATGAACAGCGGGAGCAGGACGCAGCCGAAGAAGTTGAAGTAGACCATGTAACTCATGGGCACCACGTTCTCGAAGAGGCAGGTCACCAGGCAGCTGTTCTGTCTCCCCCCGTCGGGGGGCGACATCTTGTTAGTGCAGTTCTTACTCGCCTCCATGTTGTTCCAACCCATCAGCGGCGTCAGGCCGATGACAAACGAGAGGATCCAGAGGACGGCGATAAGTCCGCGGGCTCGCTTCCCCGTCACCATGCTCTTGTATCTGCAGGGGGAAAAAAGGGGGGGACAAAAATGATGGGATCACAAAAGGGGGACCAAGTTCACTTTTGTCCCTCGGGGTAGTGTTGATGAGTGGCTACAGGGGAAGGTACGAGAACGTGCCACTTTGGAAGCACGATTAAATGTGAGTAAGCCGTGTGCTGCAGCAGCCAAAAAGGCTAACACAATCCTAGGCTGCATTAACAGAGGGATGGAATCAAGATCACGGGAAGAGTTAATATCACTTTACAAGGCCTTGGTAAGGCCACACTTGGAATCCTGCACCCAGTTTTGGTCACCACGATGTAAAAAAAAAAAAAATGTTGAGACTCTAGAAAGAGTGCAGAGAAGAGCAACAAAGGTGATTAGGAGACTGTAGACTAAAACATATAAGGAACATTTGCTGGAATTGGGTAAGTCTAGTTTAACGAAGAGAAGGATGAGGGGGGACATGATAGCAGTCTTCCAATATCTCAGGGGCTGCCCCAAAGAAGAGGGAGTCAAGCTGTTCTCCAAAGCACCAGAGGGCAGGACAAGAAGCGACGGACAGAAACTAACCAAAGAGAGAAGCAACCTAGAACTAAGGAGAAACTTCCTGACAGTGAGGACAATTAACCAGTGGAACAACCTGCCTCCAGAAGCGGTGAATTTATTTATTTATTATTTATTTAATTTTACTTATATGCCACCCAATCCCAAAGGACTCAGGGCGATGTACAAAATTAAAATGTTCCAACACTGGAAAGTTTTGAAGAAGAGACTGGACAGCCATTTGTCTGAAACGATATGGAGTTTCCTGCCTAAGCAGAGGGTTGGACTAGATGACCTCCAAGGTCCCTTCCAACTTTATTATTATTAACCGTCATAAATACGAGTCGGTGGCCAAGGGCCTGAATTTTGATCTCGCAGCCGTCGAGATGCCGCTGTGGTCGTTGGGAAACGGAAAAGAGTGGCCAGTCCCTTTTTTCCAGGGCCGGTGTAACTTCAGACGGTCACTAAATGGGACCGTTATAAGTCAAGGACTTCCTTATTCCTCTTTTTCTCGTGGGGGGCCACAAAAGCGGGAGTTCAAGCCGCAGGAGATGCTTGGATGCCGGACAAGAACAATGAAGGGATGTAAGAAATCGGCAGGACACGGAAGAGCCCCAGCAGGACGTCCGGACTTGAACACAGCGCTGCTTCCCCTCCCAAAAATTCCACAAATTCCAAAAGGTGGGAGAGCAAGAATGGGATGCCGAATCTCTGCTCCGTGATGGTGAGGTTGTTGCTATCCCGTTTCTATCTTCAAGAGCTGCAAGTCGGTGTCAGCAACTCCTCACTCACAACATCCCTGTGAGGTAGGCAGGCTAAGAGAGAGAGAGAGAGGGAGGGCTGGGTCCAGAATTGTTTAACGAATGACCAAAACAAGTTTGGAATCCGAACCCACGTCATAAGATGTTTCAGATTTTAGCTGCTTGAGTGCAGGCAGTCCTTCGACTTACAATATTTCATTTAATTTTTTTGTTGTTTTTTTTAAATTGGTTTAAAAAAATAAAATAGAAAAGAAAACAGTAGGGAAACAAGGGCGGGAGAAGGCAAATGGAAAAAAAAGAAAGATTTCTGAGTCTTTTCGGTGCAGGAGAATAAGATAATAATAATAATAAAGTTGGAAGAGACCTTGAAGGTCATCTAGTCCAACCCCCTGCTCAAGCAGGAAACCCTATCCCATTTCAGACAAATCGCTGTCCAGTCTCTTCTTGAAAACTTCCAGTGTTGGACCATTCACTGCTTCTGGAGGCAGGTTGTTCCACTGGTTAATTGTTCTAACTGTCGGGAAATTTCTCATTAGTTCCAGGTTGCTTCTCTCCTTGATTAGTTTCCATCCATTGTTTCTTGTCCTGCCTTCAGGCACTTTGGAGAACAGCTTGACTCCCTCTTCTTTGGGGTAGCCCCTGAGATACTGGAATACTGCTATCATGTCCCCCCTTGTCCTTCCCTTCGTTAAACTAGACATACCCAATTCTAGCAACCGTTCCTTATATGCTTTAGCCTCCAGCCCCCTAATCATCTTTGTTGCTCTTCTCTGCACTCTTTCTAGAGTCTCAACATCTTTTTTACATCATGGCGACCAAAACTGGATGCCGTATTCCAAGTGTGGCCTTACCAAGGCCTTGTAAAGTGGTACTAATACTTCACGTGATCTTGATTCTGTCCCTCTGTTAATGCAGCCCAGCACTGTGTTGGCCTTTTTGGGCGGCTGCAGCACATGGCTGGCTCCTATTTAAGGGATCGTCCTCCCCTCTTAAAGCATGCTGTCTGGGGGATTCTGGGAATGGAAGTCCACCCCTCTTAAAGCAGGCTGGCTGGGGGATTCTGGGAGTGGAAGTCCACCCCTCTTGAAGCAGGTTGGCTGGGGAATTCTGGGAGTGGAAGTCCCCCAATCTTAAAGCGTGCTGGCTGGGGAATTCTGGGAGTTGACATCATCAGTTTAAAATTGCTACGGTCGAGTAACTCTGGATGCACACAGATGCAAAACAGCATCTCTCAAGTGAATGCAACCCGAAATAGATTGATTTTTGAGGTGGAGTCTTCAGAATTTATCGGTGGAGAGCTTTGTACATTTCCATGACGTCACGACTGTTCGTGCAACTTTCTTTCTTTCTTTCTTTCTTTCTTTCTTTCTTTCTTTCTTTCTTTCTTTCCTTCCTTCCTTCCTTCCTTCCTTCCTTCCTTCCTTCCTTCCTTTCTTTTTTTAAATAAAAATCTGTTGTTTCAACTATGAATGGAGCCCTGCCAACAAAACATCATTAGAGAGAAAAACAACTTGGAAGAAACACACATTTTATAAAGGCCATTTGCCGCGCCCTGAAGATGCCTGGAAAAGGCTGCCGGATTGACAGCACGAGGAAGAAAGAGGGAGAAGAAATACAAGGGTCACCTCAGAAAACTGGTTAATGGCCCAGCTGTTCCGGGCCTTCCCCCATTTGGCTAAATGGCACTTAAACTGGGTTAGGGTGGGGTCGTTAGCAGCAGAGAGAAAAAAACAATTTCTGAATTACAAACATTTTTACTGGAGGTTGGGGGGGAAAAGATGCTTTTTTTTTTTTTCACAGCATCTCCGCTGAGCTTGCCAGCCCTATTCAAGGACCGCGGCGTGCTTCCTTTGCACCCCAAATTTCCATGGGAACAACCCCACCATTCCCACAAAGTTGCAAGCAGCCAAACTTGGACCCAGCTTGAAAAGAAAGATTTTAAAAATCCGGTTTTCTCTCGTCTCTCCTTCCAATGCGTTCCACTTTTTATCCAAATTGAGGACAGGCTCCTTGTTCGCTTGCAAATGGGGGTGCAAAGGGGTGTCTCCCAGCTCGCATTAAGCTCTCCCCCCCCCAAGAATTTAAACCTTTCAAAGGCCCACCACGGGCTTTGCATCACCCAAGCAACCCTGGAAGTGTAAGGTCAGTTTTGCAGCCAAGCTGAAAGAATTGCTCTCTTTTAGAATAATATTTTCCAAGTTTATGACTGACCGAGTAGGAAAAATATGCATTAAAGAGGGGTATTCTTGCTTTTTTTTTTCCAGGTTTGTTTTTGGGGCAATTGGAGAAAAAAAAAAAAAGACAGGCTTTATATTAAATAGATCTCCTCCCCGTCTCTTCCCTCCCTGATACAGCTGACAAAGTGAGAAAGAGCCTGTGGCCTAGAGGTTAATACAGCTGCCTAACATGCACATAGCCCAGGTTCGAATCTCAGAAGGGTATGTCTGGCTGAAGAGAGTTAAGAAGCTCGAAATAGCTATTCCAGTTCTCCCTTTATTCTTTGTTGGCAATCTAAAATGGCAATCTATATATATGTTTTCTGAGGTTTTCGCGGGTGTTTGTATGTAGGTCTTTGGTTATTTGGGTTTTCTCCCGCATAAAATTGGAAGTGTCTTGGCGACGTTTCGACGAAGTCCCATTCGTCATCTTCAGGCTGGTGTTTTCAGCTTCGTGCTTCGAAGAAGCATTGCTCCTCGAAGCACGAAGTTGAAAACACCAGCCTGAAGATGATAAATGGGACTTCGTCGGGAGAAAACCCAAATAACCAAAGACCCACATATATGTGTGTGTGTGTGTGTGTATGTGATTGTTGGAAATACACTTCTGCAATTCTGGAGCAGTGCAGATCCATTTGCTGTAACTTCTTAAACGTTCCATAAATCGAACTGGGGGGAAAAAATTGGCTTTTCTAAGTTTCTTTCAGTAATGGGGGTTTTCATGCATTTCTTTTGTTGTGAAGTTGCCAAGTTGGGATTGGTCACACTACAGAAAGTCCTCAGTTTACAAGCACAACTGGGACCACAATTTCTATTGCTAAGTGGTGCCTTTAAGCAGGGGGTTGGACTAGATGACCTCCAAAGTCCCTTCCAACTTTATTAATATTATTATTATTATTAAGTCAGCCACGCCCATTTTTATGACTTTTTTGGCCACCACTGTCCAGCGAATCAACGCAGTTATTAAGGGAATCGGTTATTAAAAGGGTTAGGCCCACTTTTACAACCTTAAACAAATTGTTGCGGTCACTAAGCAAATCATCTGGTCATTAAATGAATCCAGCTTCTCTATCTTTGCTTTTCAGAAGCTGGCTGACAAGATCACACATGGCAATTGCGTGACACACATACACACACACCTGGGATGCGGCAACTGTCGTAATTACATGCCAGTTGCCGAGTGCCTGGATTTTGATCATGTGACCGTGGGGACGCTGCGACTGCCATAAGTGTGAGGACTGATCCTAAGTCGCTGTTTTCAGCGCCGTTGCAATCTTGAAACAGCCACGAAACAAATGGTTGTAAATCAAGGACTTTTTGCACATGTGCTATCATTTGTCCTGCTGTTTCGCAGACTTTCAATCCCAGAAAGAAAAAAAAGAACTAATGTATTACTCTTGAACTGGCTTTAGCAGGTGGAAAAATGCACAAAATAAAACATCTGAATAAATCATTTTAGAATCTGTTGTCTCTTTAATATATAACCGCAACGCCTCTTTTCTTTTGTTGCGCTGATGCGTGATAAAAATTTCCCAATTTTGGGGTATTCCAACAGCTTATAATATTAGGTTTTTTTTATGTGTGTCTCTTGCAAACAAATTATATCTGTATTTCATTTCTGTAGTTTCCTAAATGTTTTGCTTCTTTTGATGGGGAGTTTAGTCTGTTTATATTCATTGAAAAAAAATTCTATTTCCTTTCTCTATTTCAGTTATTTATATTCAGGTCTAGTAGATCGTGTGATTCTCTGTTCTCTGGCCATTCCTTCACTCTCTTGCTCAGATTTCTCTTTCTGTGCTAAGTGTGTAGGTGTTTCTTCAGCTGCCTCTTCCGTTTGCTTTTGTTTTTTCCTCTTGTCGTTGTGGCACTCCTTCATCTAGAAATGCTCTATTAATAATAATGATGATGATAAAGTTGGAAGGGACCTTGGAGGTCATCTAGTCCAACCCCCTGCTCAGGTAGGAAACCCTATACCATTTCGGACAAATGGCTGTCCAGTCTCTTCTTAAAAACTTCCAGGGTTATTCATCTCTTCTGGAGGCAGGTTGTTCCACTGGTTAATTTCTGCTTTCCAGATTGAATCCAATCAGTATCTCGTGTTATTCCAGTTGGTTAAAATCCCTTCTGGCATTAACCATCTAAAGTTTATGCCTTTTGCAATCAGCTTTGTAAAAATAAAACATCACCTACATCAGCCGTAAAGTTTCAAAATCTTGAAAAAGTCCTCCTGGTAAACACAATAGGTATAGTATAGGGGGGGGGTACCTTGCTCAATAATAGTAACTGTGAGAGGGACCTCGGAGTCCTAGTGGACAATCCCTTAAATAGGAGCCAGCTGTGTGCTGCAGTTGCCAAAAAGACCAACACAGTGCTGGGCTGCATTAACCGAGGGATGGAATCAAGTGAAGTGTTAATACCACTTTACAAGGCCTTGGTAAGGCCACACCTGGAATATGGCATCCAGTTTTGGTCACCACGATGTAAAAAAGATGTTGAGACTCTAGAAAGAGTGCAGAGAAGAGCAACAGAGATGATTAGGGGACTGGAGGCTAAAACATACAAAGAACGATTGCTGGAATTGGGTATGTCTAGTTTAATGAAGAGAAGGACGAGGGGGGACAGGATAGCAGTCTTCCAGTATCTCAGGGGCTGCCCCAAAGAAGAGGGAGTCAAGCTATTCTCCAAAGCACCAGAAGGCAGGCCAAGAAGCAACGGAGGGAAACTAATCCAGGAGAGAAGCAACCTGGAACTGAGAAGAAACTTCCTGACAGTGAGAACAATTAACCAGTGGAACTCCTTGCCTCCAGAATTTGTGAATGCTCCAACACTGGAAGTTTTTAAGAAGAGACCGGACAGCCATTTGTTGTCTGTAATGGTATAGGGTTTCCTGCCTGAGCAGGGGGTTGGACTAGATGACCTCCAAGGTCCCTTCCACTTCCAGCGATGGAGTGCCCACAATTATTATTATTATTTATTACAGAAAATTTTCAACCTTCCTGAGCAAGAGGCGGAAAAACAGAAGCCACATTTCCAGGAGAAGCACGCCGCTGGCGAAACGCAACAGAAATTGTCAATTTTCCTGGCCAAGAGGCAGAAACCCAAAAAAAGGAGACTTTTTGTGGCTCAGGGTTGAAATGAGGAGTCCTTGCTGCCGTGTGAAGCTTGGTTGTTTTCTAGCAGACCTTTCATAACCCAACTAGGTAACATCATCCGTGCTAGGATGAGCACGGATGATGTTACCTAGTTTGGGTAATGAAACGTCTACAAGAAAATAACCAAGTTCAGAGGGCACCAAGGACAACCTCAAGAAGCAGAAAAACAGAAGCCACATTTCCAGGGAAATAACTTGCTGGTGAAATGCAACAGAGACCGGACAGCCGTTTGTCTGAAATGGTATAAGGTTTCCTGCCTGAGCAGGGGGTTGGACTAGATGACCTCCAATGTCCCTTCCAACTTTGTCGTTGTTTTGTTGTTGTTATTATTATTCAACTCAAACCTTCCTGAGTACGAGGCAGAAAAACAGAAGCCACATTTCCAGGAGAAGCAAGCTGCTGGATAAAAGCAACCAAAATTTTCAATTTTCCTAAGCAAGAGGCAGAAAAACAGAAGCCACGCTTGCTGGAAAAACAAGTTTCTGGGACAGGGTTAGAGAGATGTGGGCATCTGTAACCGGTTCCTTTGGAGCAGTGTTTCTCAACCTTGACAATTTTAAGCCATGTGGACTTCAACTCCCAGAATTCCACAGCCAGCATTGCTGGCTGTGGAATTCTGGGAGTTGAAGTCCACATGCCTTAAAATTGTCAAGGTTGAGAAACACTGCTTTGGAGGGAACAGCACACGGGATCGGATTGGTTTACAAGGAAATAATCCGACTCGTGCAAAGGATACTCTGGGGCAAAGCCCAGAGAGGAAATGACAAAACACACATGTGGGAACACTGCAAATTCCCAGGTTCTCAGGGGCTGGGTGGGGAGGGAGACAAGGACAACACACAAGCCCCTTTTCTTAGTTTTGCATCTGTTTTCCTGCAGTTCTTACAGCTGGGCAGAACACAAACACAATCCATTCCCAACCCAACTCTTCCCAGGCACTTTACTCTGCACAGGTTTAAATTATTAACATCCTTCCTTTATCTCGTTTGTCTTGGCATCAATTAATTGATCAATTATTGATCCTGTCATCGACGCAGGCAGGCAAACACACAACGTTGGCTGTGGGCAGACCTGGCTGCTGAATGATGCATGTGTGAAGGAGGCCTCTTGTTTTACAAGGTTTCCTTCAGCCCTAATCCGGAGGGTGGAGCTGGACTGGAACACGAGTCCCGACTTTTCAGATAGCTGGTGAAGGAAAAACATTCCTTGTTCTCCTTACACAGCTATGGTTGTGAGGGAGGCTTCAGGGTTGTGTGCATCTCATGAGAATAATAATGAGAATAATAATGTTAGCTTCCTTAGATATCCAATTATTATAGCATCTCTCCCAGTGCTTCTCAACCTTGGTGATTTGAAGATGGATGGACTTCAATTCCCAGAATTCCTCAGCCAGGATAGATAGATAGATAGATAGATAGATAGATAGATAGATAGATAGATAGATAGATAGATAGATAGATAGAGGGTGGATGGATGGATGGATGGATGGATGGATGGGAGATAGATAGATAGATAGATAGATAGATAGATAGATAGATAGATAGATAGATAGATAATGGGTGGATGGATGGATGGGAGATAGAAAGATGATAGATAGACGATAGATAGATAGATAGATAGATAGATAGATAGATAGATAGATAGATAGATAGATAGATAGAGGGTGGATGGATGGATGGATGGATGGGAGATAGATAGATAGATAGATAGATAGATAGATAGATAGATAGATAATGGGTGGATGGATGGGAGATAGAAAGATGATAGATAGACGATAGATAGATAGATAGATAGATAGATAGATAGATAGATAGATAGATAGATAGATAGATAGATAGATAGATAGATAGAGATAGATAAGGGGTGGATGGATGGGAGATAGATAAATAGATAATGGGTGGATGGATGATAGATAGATAGATAGATAGATAGATAGATAGATAGATAGATAGATAGATAGATAGATAATGGGTGGATGGATGGGAGATAGATAAATAGATAATGGGTGGATGGATGATAGATAGACAGATAGATAGATAGATAGATAGATAGATAGATAGATAGATAGATAGATAGATAGATAGATAGATAATGGGTGGATGGATGGGAGATAGATAGATAAATAGATAGATAATGGGTGGATGGATGATAGATAGATAGATAGATAGATAGATAGATAGATAGATAGATAGATAGATAGATAGATAGATAGATAGATAGATAGATAATGGATGGATGGGAGATAGATGATGGATGGATGGGGTGGATGGATGATCTCTAGATAAACATATATAAATATACAGGGCTTTTTTTTGTCATAGAACGCAACGGAGCAGAGTTCCGGCACCTTTGTTCGACGGATTTTCCAGAGTTGCGTTCTTTTCCTACTGTTTCCCTTCCTATCCTTGTTTGTTTTTGAAAATGCCCTGCTGGTGGTACGGTGCAAGCGGGATCCCCTCTGGCGCTGTCCACCTCCTCCAGGAAAAGCCATGAGGCACTGGAGCACCACAGCCAGAGCGTGTGGCTTGATCGGCTGGGTTGGACCACGCGGTGTGGAAACCGACGGTGGCGGTGGGAGACGCATCAACATGGAGACCTTCTTTGCCTTCCCTTACAGAAGGTGGGGTGTGTGTGTGAGGTTAAAAAGAGGCGAAGTGAGAGGAAAGAAAGGCAGCTGCCGTGGAAGCCCTCAGGGAAGGGCCTTTTCTGTGGTGGCTCCAACCTGGTGGAATCAACTTCCCCCCCCGGAGGTTCGAACTACTCCCACCCTGCCGGCCTTTGAGAAAGCCGTTAAAACTCTCCTGTTCCGGCAGGCCTGGGGCTGATGTCCCCGGGGGGGGGGGCGGGATATGATCGGACTCGCGATATGATTGTATTATTTTATTGTTTTATTGTTAGATGATTGTTTTAATTTTGTACGCCGCCCTGAGTCCTTTGGGATTGGGCGGCATATAAATAAAATTAAATAAATAAATAAGCTCGCCCGACAGCGAAACTTTGCGTTTCGGTTCCTTGGGTAGTTCGAAGGCTGGGATGTCCACGAAAATCTCTTTTTAGTCTTTTATACTTTATATTCCAACTGTGGAGGGGAAGAATAAGAATAAAGCCAGTGTCTTTGTGATTTGGAGGTATTATTACTAATAATAATATATATTAATTATGTATTGGTCAGATGTAAAGGTGGTTGAGTGGTTCTCAACCTTTTTAATGCTGCGACCCCCAACCGGTCATAAGTCAAGGACTACTCAGCCGGTCGTAAGTCGAGGACTACTCAACTGGTGCAGCACCATTTGCAGAATGGGACTTTTGGCGGGCTCAGCAGGGCAGAGACAGCCTGGACAATTCCTATGGGCTTTTGAAAGCCTATAGAATTAGACTCTATTCAAGAGAGTCTATTCTATTGGCTTTCAAAAGCCAATAGAATAAAAGGGAGTAGCACAGCTAAGGAAAAGGGGGAAAAAATGGTGGACTGCGTTGTTTGGCGACCCCCGTGAAATGGTCGTTCGACCCCAAATGGGGTCCCGACCCACAGGTGGAGAACCACTGCGTTACAATATGAGGTTTAATCCGATCTATTTATTAAACTGGGTTTAACTGAAAGGTAAATTAAAAGGAATCTGTTCACCGACACAATTTCAACTTCAATTTGCTTCAAGTCCATATCCATATTAAACTCCAAAGGGTGATTTACAAGCAGCCAAATTTTGTTTTATTAGGCCAATTTCATCCCACACAGAAAGCTGACTTTTCCACTCATTAAACTAAATGGGTATGCCAGTGATAAATCTCGCAAAAGATTAATAAAATGCCTTCTTGTAATTTTATTAGCGTTGTACATCGGGGATGGCCTCTGTAGATGCCATACGCTAAATAAATAAAATAAATAAGCCACCGGATGGGGCCCGTGAGGTCCTCAAGTCCAACCCCCTCCTCCTGGCTGGTCGTCTGCAGATCTTCCTCGCCGCAAAGGGTGGGAATTAAAAACCTCCAGAGCATTTGCCCTATCTGGTATTCCCACGAATTGATTTCGACCCCGCTCTTAGCCAGGTCAAGTGCAGGCTTAGCTTATCTCAAGCTTGCTTATTTTTTGAGTTTCAAGCATGGGGGGGGGAGTCACACAAGCCACAGCTGCAGAGCCTGGGTGAGCAATGGGTTTGGTGTGTCAGTGGCTTATCGCACAGTGTGGTTATCGGCTCTGAAACCAAAGAACAGATTAATCAGACGAAAGGAAGAAGGTGACCAAAAAAAAAAAAAAATTCTTAAATGCCACAGCAGATGTTGAACAGGGGCACACTTTGCCAGTTTGGGGAACATCTCTAGACAGTGTCACTTTTTTATTATTTATTTAATGTTGGGAGCTGCCTGTCCTTACCAGAGGTGGACAAGCACACACATTTAATAAATACAAAAATAAAAGGAGTTTGCTGTTTTCTTGCGGTCTTGGCTTAATAAAATGTTAAAGGAATGAAGCAGTGAATGCTCCAACACTGGAAGTTTTTAAGAAGAGACTGGACAGCCCTTTGTCTGAAATGGTATAGGGTTTCCTGCCTGAGCAGGGGGTTGGACTAGATGACCTCCAAGGTCCCTTCCAACGTTATTAGTATTAGTATTATTATCCAACTCTGAAGCAGTGTCTCCCAACTTTGGAAGCATTAAGAGGGGTGGGCTTCCACTCCCAGAATCCCCTAGCCATCATGCTTTAAGAGGGGTGGGCTTCCACTCCCAGAATCCCCCAGCCAGCCTGCTTTAAGAGGGGTGGACTTCCGCTCCCAGAATCCCCTAGCCATCATGCTTTAAGAGGGGTGGGCTTCCACTCCCAGAATCCCCCAGCCAGCCTGCTTTAAGAGGGGTGGACTTCCGCTCCCAGAATCCCCTAGCCATCATGCTTTAAGAGAGGTGGGCTTCCACTCCCAGAATTCCCCAGCCAGCCTGCTTTAAGAGGGGGGGGGACTTCCACTCCCAGAATCCCCCAGCCAGCCTGCTTTAAGAGGGCTGGACTTCCACTCCCAGAATCCTCCAGCCAGCCTGCTTTAAGATGGGTGCCACTCCCAGAATCCCCCAGTCAGGATGCTTTAAGAGGGGTGGACTTCCACTCCCAGAATCCCCCAGTTAGGATGCTTTAAGAGGGGTGGATTTCAACTCCCAGAATCCCCCAGCCAGCATGCTTTAAGAGGGGTGGGCTTCCACTCCCAGAATTCCCCCAGCCAGCCATGCTTTAAGAAGGATGGGCTTCCACTCCCAGAATCCCCCAGCCAGCCTGCTTTAAAATGAGGAGCAGCTCCCAGAATTCCCAGCTAGCATGTTTTAAATGGGTCGACTTCAACTCCCAGCATTCCCCAGTCAGCCATGCTGGCTAGGGAATGCTGGGAGTTGAAGTCCACCCATCTTAAAGCAGCCAAGGTGGAGAACCAGTCCTCTCTAGTAATACTAACTCAAAGGATTCACCTCCGCTTCCCTTTTCACTTTTAGCTCACTCTTATCCCAGTTATAAATCTGTTTAATTGCATCGTTACTGTCAAACCAGGCTCATTTTGGTCTTTAAATTTCCTTCCTAGAAGGAAAAAAAAAGCAAGGGGGGGGGGGGAATGGATCCCTGTGACTGGCGCTAGCAAACTTCCCAGGCCCATTTCCGTGCCTTTCGCTTGGCATCTGGAGATCCACGCTCCCCATCAGAAAAAGCGTCTGCTAATTTGTCTTCCCCTCCCTGCCTTCTCCTCTCCCATCAAAGCTGCTGGCTGAACCCGTCCGACCGCTGAGCTGCACCCCAAATTAGTCCTGGCCCAGTTGCAGAATCCGCTGTGGAATTCAGCATCCTCTCGAGTTTCGGATTTCTCGCCCTGCCGTTTCTATCCTTCAACCCTGGGGAGGCACTCATTATAAATTCACACTTTCCCGACTTTTGCTACGTGATGGGTGGGAAAGAAAGAAAGAAAGGAAGGAAGGAAGGAAGGAAGGAAGGAAGGAAGGAAGGAAGGAAGGAAGGAAGGAAAAAGAAAAGAGGGAAGGAAGGAAAGAAAAGAAAGAGAAAGAATGAAAAGAAAGAGAAAGAAAGAAAGAAAGAAAGAAGAGAGAGAAAGAAAGAAGGAAGGGAGGAAGGAAGGAAGGAAGGAAGGAAGGAAAAAAGAAAAAAGAAAAGAGGGAAGGAAGGAAGGAAAGAAAAGAAAGAGAAAGAACGAAAAGAAAGAGAAAGAAAAGAGAGAAAGAATAAAGAAAGAAAGAGAAACAGGGAAGGAAGGAAAAAGAGAAAGAGAAAAGAAAAAAGAAAAAGAAAGGAAGGAAGGAAGAGAAAGAAAGAAAGAAAGAAAGAAAGAAAGAAAGAAAGAAAGAAAGAAAGAAAGAAAGAAAAAACAGGGAAGGAAAGAAAAAGAGAATGCAAGAAAAGAAAAAAGAAAAAGAAAGGAAGGAAGAAAAAAAGAAAGAAAGAAAGAAAGAAAGAAAGAAAGAAAGAAAGAAAGAAAGAAAGAAAGAAAGAAGAGGAAGGTCAGAAGGAAGGAAGAATGTCAGAAGGAAGGAGGAAGAAAGAAAATAGGGGAAGGAAGGAAGGAGGGAGGGAGGAAGGAAGGAAAGTGTCAGAAGGAAGGAAGTATAGGAAGGAAATAAAGTTGGAAGGAAGGAAGGAGTGTCAGAAGGAAGGAAAGGAGGGAAGGACGGAGGGAGGAAGTGTCGGAAGGAAGGAAGAAGAAAATGGGGAAGAAAGGAGAGAGGGAAGGAGGAAGAAAGGAGTAGGAAAAAAGGAGTCTCAGAAGGAAGGAAGGAAAGAAAGAAAAAGAAAGAGCAAAGCTCCAGCACAAGCAATACAGCTAGTCCTCAACTTACAACTATTCATTTAATGACAACAGCGCTGAAAAACAATAACTTATGACCATTTTTCACCCTTACGACCGTTGCAGCCCCCCCACTGTCACTGGATCAAAATCCAGACACTTGGCAACTGAATCCTATTTATGACGGGTGCGGCATCCCGGGGGTGTCACGTGATCCCCTTTTGCGACTTTCCGACAAGCAAAATCGATGGGGGGAGCCAGATTCACTTAACGGCCACACGATTCATTTAAGAACCGCAGCGATTCGCTGCCAGCTGCCCTGAGAAAGGTTGCAAAATTAGTCAACTTAGCAACTGTCTTGCTTAGCCAGTGAAGGATGATCTGTAACCTGAAACCCAGTCCAGCAATGCTGATTTGAACGGGTGGCGTTCTCATTCATATCTTGAATATTTCTTTTATATGTGGCGTTCTCATTCATATCTTGAATATTTCTTTTATATATATATATAGGTCTTTGGTTGTTCGGGTTTTCTCCCGCATAAAATTGGAAGTGTCTTGGCGACGTTTCGACGAAGTCCCATTCGTCATCTTCAGGCTGGTGTTTTCAGCTTCTTGCTTCAAGCAGCAGCACGAAGCTGAAAACACCAGCCTGAAGATGACGAATGGGACTTCGTCGAAACGTCGCCAAGACACTTCCAATTTTACGCGGGAGAAAACCCGAACAACCAAAGACCTACATACAAACACCCGCGAAAACCTCAGAAAACAAATATATATATTCATATTTTTATAACTATTAAGGACATATATATATATATATAAATAAAAGTTTTATTTTTACAGGCTTTCAAACAGCCAGCCGCAGGACGTTGTGTTTTTCATCCCCCACCCCGGCCCTCTTTCCGACCGTTTAACCAAATTATTATTTTTTTATTTGAACAGTGTTCGGAAATGAGAGGAGTCAAAAAAGAAGAGTGTTGGTGTGGCTGATTTTTTGAGGGGGACGAGGTGAAAAAAAAAATAAGACTTTGGAAAATGTGACTTGAGTGCTGTGGGTCTTTGTGAGCGCGGGGTGTGTACGTGTGCGGTTTTGCTCCGCTTTTACTTGGAACCCTGACGGTGAACTTGTGTTAAGGAAGACGAACTTTGAAGAAGAAAGAAAGAAAGAAAAACCCACAATATTTGGAAAGGGAATTGTCATCGCTTGAACTCTTACGGTTGGAAACTCAACCTAAACTGGTGGGCTAAGAAATATGCAATAGAAAATAGAGTCCATATGTCACGGGGGGGGGGGAGACATGACAGCAGTCTTCCAATATTTGAGGGGCTGCCCCAAAGAAGTGGGGGGTCCACTTATTCTCCAAAGTGCCTGAAGGCAAGACCAAAAAAAAAAAAAATGGATGGAAACTAACCAAAGAGAGAAGCAACCTAGAACTAAGGAGAAACTTCCTGACAGTGAGGACAATTAACCAGTGGAACAACCTGCCTCCAGAAGCGGTGAATGCTCCAACACTGGAGGTTTTTAAGAAGACACTGAACAGCCATTTGTCCAAAATGGTGTAGGGTTTCCTGCCTGAGCAGGGGGTTGGACTAGATGACCTCCAAGGTCCCTTCCAACTTTATTATTATTATTATTAACAACCTGCCTCCAGAAGCGTTGAATGCTCCAACACTGGAAGTTTTTAAGAAGAGACTGGACAGCCATTTGTCTGAAATGGTATAGGCTTTCCTGCCTGAGCAGGGGGTTGGACTAGATGACCTCCAAAGTCCCTTCCAGCTCTATTCTACTCAAAGTTGAAGAACCCATTTGCTCGATGAGATTCAGTCTCAATTCCTGTCTCAATTAGCCCAAGAAATGACTGAATGGCCAGGAAGGGGACGGTAGAGAGGGGTCATCATAATAAAATATACAAGCCGGGTGGGATCTCTAAAGTCATCTATCTCATCCCTTACTTAATACTGTAATATCCTACATTAATGCGGTACATGGCTTGGCTTATTTTCTTGAGTGATCTGAAATTCCAGATCTCAGAATGTCAACGAAGGGTGTGGTAAAAAGGGGTTCTTATAATGGATGGAAACTAATCTAGGAGAGAAGCAACCTGGAACTAAGGAGAAACTTCCTAAAAGCGAGAAAATTAACCAGTGGAACGGCTTGCTACTAGAAGTTGTGAGTGCTCCATCACTGGAGGTTTTTAAGAAGAGACTGGACAGTCACCTATCTGAAATGGTATAGGGCAGGGGTAGGCAACCTTGGCTCTTTTATGACTCATGGACTTCAACTCCCAGAATTCCTGAGCCAGCATGGTTCAGCATGGAAACTTCTCCATTTCTCCTCAGCATGGCTGGCTCAGGAATTCTGGGAGTTGGTCCATAAGTCATAAAGGGGGCCACAGTTCCCCCATGCTGGCTCAGGAATTCTGGGAGTTGAAGTCCACCAGTCATGAAGGGGGCCACAGTTCCCCCATGCTGGCTCAGGAATTCTGGGAGTTGAAGTCCACCAGTCATGAAGGGGGCCATAGTTCCCCCATGCTGGCTCAGGAATTCTGGGAGTTGAAGTCCACAAATCATGAAGGGGCCATAGTTCCCCCATGCTGGCTCAGGAATTCTGGGAGTTGAAGTCCACGAGTCATGAAAGAGCCAAGACTGCCCACCCCTGGTCTAGGATCTCCTGCTTGAGCCGGGTGTTGAAGTTCTCCAAGATCCCTTCCAGCTCTTATTCTGATTCTGATTCTAATAAAATATAAAAGCCGGGTGGAATCTCTAAGGTCATCTATCTCATCCCTTAGTGCCGCAATATCTTAAGTCAATCCGAATAATGCCAGCAATCCAGTTCCATTGGAAAAACTCCATCCTCTGTGCCTTTCTTTGAATGCTATTGTTCCCCGTCCTGCCCTGCCCGTCAAAGCAGAACATGCTCACTCCAGCACGTAACAGATACTTTACAGGCTGTCTGTCCTCCTGCCTTCAATCGCTCTTCCCACTGACAAGGGAAACGTGATCGGTCTCCCGAGCTGTTCCGGCCTGGATGCTTTCCAGGCCTCTGAACTCTGCTTGGTGTCTCTTGAAAAGGCTGGTGGTGTTTAGATCTGGAGGACTTTGAAGACGTGAAATGGACCCTTTGGTGCAGGAGAAGGTTCCTGAGAAGATGGCGGAGTGTTGAAAGAAAGAAAGAAAAAGAAAGAAAGATAGAAAGAAAGAAAGAAAGAAAGAAAGAAAGAAAGAAAGAAAGAAAGAAAGAAAGAAAGGGAGAGAGGGGGAAGGAAGGAAGGAAGGAAGGAAAGAAAGAAAGAAAGAAAGAAAGAAAGAAAGGGAGAAGAAAGAAGGGGAGGAAAGAAAAGAAAGAAAGGAAAAAAGGAAAAAGAAAGAAAGAAAGAAAGAAAGAAAGAAAGAGAGAGAGAGGAAAGGAAGGAAAGAAAGGGAGAGAAGAAAGGAAAGGAAAGAAAGGAAAAGAAAGAAAGAACGGGAGAGAGAGAGGGAAGGAAAGAAAGAAAGAAAGAAAGAAAGAAAGGGAGAGAAGAAAGAAAGGAAGGAAGGAAAAGAAAGGGAGAGAGAGGGAAGGAAATAAACAGAAAGAAAGAAGGAAGGAAGGAAAGAAAGGGAGAGAAGAAAGGAAGGAAAGAAAAGAAAGGAAAAGAAAGAAAGAAATGGAGAGAAGGAAGGAAAGAAAAAAGAGAAAGAAAGAAAGAAAGAGAGAGAGGGGGAAGGAAGGAAAGAAAAAGAGAAAGAAAAGAACGCAAGAAAAGAAAAAAGGGAGAGAGAGAGAAAGAAAGAAAGAAAGAAAGAAAGAAAGAAAGAAAGACAGGGAGGGAGGGAGGGAGGGAAGAAAGGAAGGAAGGAAGGAAAAGAAAGAAAGAAAGAAAGAAAGAAAAACAGAGAGAAGGAAGGAAGGAAGGAAAGAAAGAGAAAGAAAGAAAGAAAGAAAGAAAGAAAGAAAGAAAGAAAGAAAGAAAGAAAGACAGGAATACTGCACCCAGTTTTGGTCACCACCTTATAAAAAAGACTGATCGAATGGCACTTCAATCAATCATCCAGATCTGGCCCAAAGCTGCATTTCCAAAAGGCAACCAGACTTATAACAGAATAACAGAGTCGGAAGGGACCTCGGAGGTCATCCAGTCCAACCCCCTGCTCAGGCAGGAGACCCTACACCCATTCCAGACAAATAGCTGTCTAATCTCTTATTGAAAACCTCCAGGGATGGAGCATCCACGACTTCTGGAGGCAAGGAGTTCCACTGGTTAATTGTCCTCACTGTTAGGAAGCTTCTCCTTAGTTCTAGCTTACTTCTCTCCTGGATTCTTCCCAGGAACTGGGGTTAGCACAGGAGGATCAACAGCCTGGCTGTTTTTCTTACTTTCTTTAAAAAAGCAAAACAAAACAAAAAAACCTTCCTTGGTTTTTTTCTTTGAAATTGTTTCGCTTCTCATCCAAGAAGCTTCTTCAGTTCTGAGAAGGATGTGAAGCGAAACGTTTTCAAGGGGGGAGGAAAAAAAACCAAGAAAGTCCAGTTGCCTTTTGGAAAGGCACATCACAAAATAACAGAGCTGGAAGGGACCTCGGAGGTCATCTAGTCCAACCCCAGATAAGTGGCTGTCCAATCTTTTCTTGAAAAAATCTAGTGATGGAGAAGGAAGGCAGGAAGGAAGGAAGGAGAAGAAGCAGTAAAGGGAAGGAAGGAAGGAAAGGAAGGAAGGAAGGAAGGAAGGAAGGAAGGAAGGAAGGAAGGAAGGAAGGAAGGAAGAAGCAGTAAAGGGAAGGAAGGCAGGAAATGAAGGAAGGAAGGAAGAAAGAAAGGAAGGAAGGAAGGAAGAAGCAGTAGAAAGGGGAAGGAACGGAGGGAGGGAGGGAAGGAGAAGAAGCTGTAGAAAGAGGAAGGAGGGAGGGAGGAAGGGGGGAGGGAGGATAGCAGAATAACAGAGCTGGAAGGGACCTTGGAGGTCATCTAGTCCAACCCCTTGCTCAAGCAGGAGACCCTATTCCATTCCAGATAAGCGGCTGTCCAATTTTTTCTTGAAAATCTCTAGTGATAAAGAAGGAAAGGAAGGAAGGAGAAGAAGCAGTAAAGGGAAGGAAGGAAGGAAGGAAGGAAGGAAAGGAAGGAAGGAAGGAAGGAAGGAAGGAAGGAAGGAAGGAAGGAAGGAAGGAAGAAGCAGTAAAGGGAAGGAAGGCAGGAAAGGAAGGAAGGAAGGAAGGAAGGAAGGAAGGAAGGAAGGAAGGAAGGAAGGAGAAGCAGTAGAAAGGGGAAGGAACGGAGGGAGGGAGGGAAGGAGAAGAAGCTGTAGAAAGAGGAAGGAGGGAGGGAGGGAGGGGGGAGGGAGGATAGCAGAATAACAGAGTTGGAAGGGACCTTGGAGGTCATCTAGTCCAGCCCCCTGCTCAACCATTTCCGACAAAGGGCTGTCCCGTCTCTTCCTAAAACCTTCCAACGTTGGAGCATTCACATGGGACAATCGTGACCTGGGTTGATTGAGAATCTCCACTGATATCCAGACCTGGACACAAGTTCCAAGCCAGTGTAACTGATCAGGAGAAGTAAAATTACTCACTGGTGTATCTGGTGGAAAGGTGTCCACAAAGGCAAGACGACAGCCACACTGCAACAATGGAAATCTCTGACCCTTCTTTTTTTTTTTTTTTAATGTGCGCTTCTGAGAAAGCGTCAACCTTCCTTTGTGCAGATCTTTGCAATTAAAACTTGACAGAGTTCAATTCAAGATCCGTTTCACGCTGAACAAAACCCTTTTTTTTATATAGATTTTATTAGTTTTTATAGGGTTAGGAATAAGGTGGGGTCTGGATTAGGGTTAGGGTTGAGGTTTTTCCAAATAACATTCTCAATATTTAGCAAACAGCATAATGTCTGGGTTCGTGTGTTTAACAAACAGTAATAGATAAGAGTTAATTATCATAAACAATATGTCAATTCATCCCTCCTTAGCTTCCTTCTTGTTAATGTATATTCAAAATTATATATCACATTCCTTTCTCTCTAATTCATCTTTCTAGCCATGGATAGAAGTTATCCCATGTTCTGACTAAAAAGTTTCATTTAGCCTATGAGTGAATTTTAGAGTATTATTATGATATTATTATTATTTTTAGTATTAGTATTGTTTAACAATTTGGAGATTGTATTGTTTAATAATTAGGATATCAACTTGTTTATGTTTTTATTATTATTATATTTATTTTCAATTTGTTTATATTTATGTTAAAGGGGAGTTAAAGCGCATTATGGACTTGGTTATTTATATAGTTGGTTAATGTTAGTTAGATTATGATTATCATATTTGTAACCCTGTACTCAGCTCTGGGAAGTGGGGGAGGGAGAGGGAGTTTTTGAGTGGGTTGATTTTGGTTTACATTGTAATTTTTACAAAACTTTTTAATAATAATAAAAAAAGAAGTTATCCCATGTTCTAAAGTACACCGAGTCTCTTTTATCTTTAAAGTCAATCTATCCATTTCTGCACACTCTAGAATTTTCTTAATTACTTAATTATTAACTACTTCTTCAGCTGGTAAGTTTTCATTTTTCCAATGTTGGGCAAATACAACGTTTGTATGTGTAGTATTAAATATCTGCCATCTTTCTCGTCATTAGCTCCCATTATTCCTCCCGAAAGTAATTCTGGTTTAAAGTCTGTTTGTTTTTTGGTCCTTTTCTCCCACCATAAATGTATTTTAACCCAAAATCTTCCTTTTTTTTTTTTTTTTCTAAAGACAACACTGCATATTATATCTTTAAAAT
This sequence comes from Crotalus tigris, assembly GCF_016545835.1. Classification (NCBI taxonomy): domain Eukaryota; kingdom Metazoa; phylum Chordata; class Lepidosauria; order Squamata; family Viperidae; genus Crotalus; species Crotalus tigris. The sequence continues at coordinate 643,765 of NW_024098046.1, read as the reverse complement.
ATTTCAGTCGTGTTTTTTTTCCTCGGCTGCAACTATCAAAAGCACAATATTATGCTAAGAAATGCCATTCATACTTTAGGTTCTCAGCTTCAATAGATTCCGTGGGGAAATAAATTGCAGGGAAATAAATTGCATACGTGCCTAGAAATGCATGGATGGATTGAATTGTTTATCTAACTGTAAATAAATTAAAACTTAATTTTAAAACAGGTTGAAAGGGATGTGCTCTCCGCTAAAAGAAGAACGAAGCGAGGAAAATGTAAAACAGCCTAACAATAGAGCTGGTCCTCAACTTACGACTACAATTGAGCCCAAAATGTCTGTTGCTAAGCGAGACACTCGTCAAGTCAGCTTTGCCCCCACCGTTGTTAAGTGAATCACTGCAGTTGTTAAGTTAGTAACACGGTTGTTAAGTGAATCTGGCTTTCCCCATTGACTTTACTCGTCAGAAAGTCACAAAAGGGGATCACACTGAAACCGTCATAATTACCGGTCAGTTGCCAAGCGTCTGGATTTTGATCATGTGACTTGCAATGGTCGTAAGTGTGAAAAACAGTCCTAAGTCATTTTTTTTCAGTGCCGTTATGTAAGTTGAGGACTAACTTGAACCTTAGACTTTGGGGGAGGGGGGGAAATCAATTACAAGTAGTCCTTGACTGACGATTCATTTAGTGACCGTTGGATGTTACGATGGAACTGAAAAAAGTGACTTAGGACTGAGTTTTTCACACTTACGACCGTTGCAGCATCCTCAAGATCACGTGATCAAAATACAGACACTGGGCAACCGGCTCGTATTTATGATGGTCGCAATGTCCCGGGGTCACGCGATTGCCATCGGACACCTTCAAGGCCAGATTCTGACAAACCAAGTTAAGATGGGGGGACATGGATTCGATTAATGACCAAGCGATTCACTTAATAACTGCAGTGATTCGCTTAATAACTGTGGCGAGAAAGGTCGTAGAATCAGAGGCAACTCACTGAACAGCTTTGCTTAGCAATGAATATCTTGGTCCCAGTTTTGCTCATGAACGGAGGAGTTATTTCAGTGAAGCTGACCAACATAAATTGCATTAGGTAGAATAGAATAGAATAGAATGAAGAATAGAATAGAATAGAATAGAATAGAATAGAATAGAATAGAATAGAATAGAATAGAATAGAATAGAATAGAATAGAATAGAATAGAAAATATGGAATGGAATGGAATGGAATGGAATGGAATGGAATAGAATAGAATAGAATAGAATAGAATAGAATAGAATAGAATAGAATAGAATAGAATAGAGGAGAAAATAATAGAATGAAATGGAACGGAACAGAACAGAACAGAACAGAATAGAATAGAACAGAATTTAGAATTGAATTGAACAGAACAGAATATAGAATAGAATAGAATAGAATAGAATATAGAATTGAATAGAACAGAATAGAATAGAATAAAATAGAACAGAGAATAGAACAGAATTTAGAATAGAATTTAGAATTGAATTGAACAGAATACAGAATAGAATAGAATAGAATATAGAATAGAATAGAATTTAGAATAGAATAGAATTTAGAATTGAATTGAACAGAACAGAATAGAATAGAATAGAATAGAATAGAATAGAATAGAATAGAATAGAATAGAATAGAATAGAATAGAATAGAATAGGAATAGGAGAAAATAATAGAACAGAACAGAATAGAATATAGAGCTGGAAGGGACCTTGGAGGTCTTCTAGTCCAGCCCCCTGCTCAAGCAGGAAAACCTATACCATCTCAGACAAGTAGCATAATAATGGTATAAAATAATCCACATTTTAGACAGGAAGCTTCCAGCTGCTCTGGAGCAGAAAACATTCTGGCGAACAGTTTCTGGAAAACCATCTCTTCCACTCCACTTCGGCAAGACAGAAGGGGAGGCAAGATGCCATGGCCTCAACTTCTTCGCTCATGGCTTGTTAGTGACCTGCGATAACGCCATTAACAAAAAAATTGGATTTTTTTTTTCTACAAAGCTCAAAACAGGAAATAAAAAACCTGGCTTGGATCCTAAACAAAGAAACTTCCCCCTGCTTTTTTTCACTCTTCACCCCCAGGAAAGACCTTTCTGAAAAAAAGTTCCTTGCCCCCAAACCTAGAAACATTGGGGGGGGGGAGAATCCCCATGACTAATGAGAGAGGGAGGGAGGGAGGGAGGGAAGAAGGAAGGGAGAGGGAAGGAAGAAAGGAAGGAAGGAAAACAAGAAAGTGAAAGATGGAAGGAAGGGAGGGAGGGAGGAAGAAAGGAAGGAAAGAAAACAAGAAAGTGAAAGATGGAAGGAAGGGAGGGAGGGAGGAAGGAAGGAAGGAAAGAAAACAAGAAAGTAAAAAGAAAGGAAGAAAAACAAGAAAGTGAAAAGAGGAAAGGAAGGAAGGAAGGAAGGAAGGAAGGAAGGAAGGAAGGAAGGAAGGAAGGAAGGAAGGAAGGAAGGAAGGAAGGGAAAGATGGAAGGGAGGGAGGGAAGGAGGAAGGATAGAAGGAAGGAAAACAAGAAAGTGAAAAGAGGAAAGGAAGGAAGGAAGGAAAACAAGAAAGTGAAAGATGGGAGGGAGAGAGGAAGGATGGAAGGAAGGAAAACAAGAAAGTAAAAAGAAAGGAAGAAAAACAAGAAAGTGAAAAGAGGAAAGAAAGGAAGGAAGTTAGGAAGAAAGGAAGGAAGGAAGGAAGGAAGGAAGGGGAAAGTGAGAGGGAGGGAGGGAGAGGGAAGGAAGGAAAACAAGAAAGTGAAGGAAGGAAGGAAGGAAGGGAAAGATGGGAGGGAGGGAGGAAGGAAGGGAGAGGGAAGGAAAGAAGCAAGAAAAGAAGGAAGGAGAAAAAGGGAAGGAAGGAAGGAGAAAAAGGAAGGAAGTTAGGAAGTTAAGAAGAAAGGAAGGAAGGAAGTGAAAGATGGAAGGAAGGGAGGGAAGGAGGAAGGATAGAAGGAAGGAAAACAAGAAAGTAAAAAAGGGAAGGAAGGAAAACAAGAAAGTGAAAAGAGGAAAGGAAGGAAGGAAAACAAGAAAGTGAAAAGAGGAAAGGAAGGAAGGAAAACAAGAAAGTGAAAGATGGGAGGGAGAGAGGAAGGATGGAAGGAAGGAAAACAAGAAAGTGAAAAGAGGAAAGGAAGGAAGGAAGGAAGGAAGGAAGGAAGGAAGGAGGGGAAAGATGGAAGGAAGGGAGGGAGGGAGGGAGGAAGGGAGAGGGAAGGAAGGAAAACAAGAAAGTGAAGGAAGGAAGGAAGGAAGGAAGGGAAAGATGGGAGGGAGGGAGGAAGGGAGAGGGAAGGAAGGAAGCAAGAAAGGAAGGAAGGAGAAAAAGGGAAGGAAGGAAGGAGAAAAAGGAAGGAAGTTAGGAAGTTAGGAAGAAAGGAAGGAAGGAAGGAAGGGGAAAGATGGAGGGAGGGAGGAAGGGAGGAAGGGGAGAGGGAAGGAAGGAGGGAAGAAAAACAAGAAAGTGAAAGATGGAAGGAAGGGAGGGAGAGAGGAAGGATGGAAGGAAGGAAGGAAGTAAAAAGAAAGGAAGAAAACAAGAAAGTAGGAAAGAAGTTAGGAAGTTAAGAAGAAGGAAGGAAGGAAGTGAAAGATGGAGGGAGGGAGGGAAGGAGGAAGGATAGAAGGAAGGAAGGAAAACAAGAAAGTGAAAAGAGGAAAGGAAGGAAGGAAAACAAGAAAGTGAAAAGAGGAAAGGAAGGAAGGAAAACAAGAAAGTGAAAGATGGGAGGGAGAGAGGAAGGATGGAAGGAAGGAAAACAAGAAAGTGAAGGAAGAAGAAGGAAAGGGGAAAGATGGAAGGAAGGAAAACAGAGGGAAGGAAGGAAGGAAAGGAAGGAAGGAGAAGGAAGGAAGGAAGGAAGGAAGGAAGGAAGGAAGGAAGGAAGGAGGGGAAAGATGGAAGGAAGGAAAGATGGAAGGAAGGGAGGGAGAGAGGAAGGATGGAAGGAAGGAAGGAAAACAAGTAAAAAGAAAGGAAGAAAAACAAGAAAGTGAAAAGAGGAAAGGAAGTTAGGAAGTTAAGAAGAAAGGAAGGAAGGAAGTGAAAGATGGAAGGGAGGGAGGGAAGGAGGAAGGATAGAAGGAAGGAAGGAAGGAAGGAAGGAAAACAAGAAAGTGAAAAGAGGAAAGGGAAGGAAAACAAGAAAGTGAAAGAGGGAGGGAGAGGAGGAGGAAGGAAGGAAAACAAGAAAGTGAAGGAAGGAGGAAAAAGGGAAGGAAGGAAGGAGAAAGGAAGGAAGGAGGGGAAAGTTAGGGAGAGGGTTAGGAAGGAAAGGAAGGAAGGAAGGAAGGGAAAGATGGGAGGGAGGGAGGAAGGGAGAGGGAAGGAAGGAAGCAAGAAAGGAAGGAAGGAGAAAAAGGGAAGGAAGGAAGGAGAAAAAGGAAGGAAGTTAGGAAGTTAGGAAGAAAGGAAGGAAGGAAGGAAGGGAAAGATGGGAGGGAGGGAGGAGAGGGGAAGGAGAGGGGAAGGGGAAGAAAAACAAGAAAGTGAAAGATGGAAGGAAGGGAGGGAGAGAGGAAGGATGGAAGGAAGGAAGGAAAACAAGTAAAAAGAAAGGAAGAAAAACAAGAAAGTGAAAAGAGGAAAGGAAGTTAGGAAGTTAAGAAGAAAGGAAGGAAGGAAGTGAAAGATGGAAGGGAGGGAGGGAAGGAGGAAGGATAGAAGGAAGGAAAACAAGAAAGTAAAAAAGGGAAGGAAGGAAAACAAGAAAGTGAAAAGAGGAAAGGAAGGAAGGAAAACAAGAAAGTGAAAGATGGGAGGGAGGGAGGAAGGATGGAAGGAAGGAAAACAAGAAAGTAAAAAAGGGAAGGAAGGAAGACAGGAAAGTGAAAGAAGGAAGGAAGTAAACAAAGCAAGAAAGTTAAAAAAGGGAAGGAAGGAAGGAAGGAAGGAAGGAAGGAAGGAAGGAAGGAAGGAAGGAAGGAAAAGTGAAAAAGGGAAGGAAGGAAGGAGGGAGGGAAGGAAGGAGGGAAGGAAGGAAGAAGGGAAGGAAGGAAAGAGAAAATGAGAAAGTAAAAAAGAGAAGGAAGGAAGGAAGAAAATGGGAAAGTGAAAAAGAAATATTCCCATCAGCCTCCAGCTTTTCTATCTATAGGAGACTGACAGGAGCCCCAACCACATCACAACCAGGTCCACAACATCTCCTGCAGTTGCACAATGGCACATAATGATGCCCACATTCTCGTTTCAATACCTTGAATTTTTTTTCTCTTTTATTGATGAAGTTGTAGTCTCCCATCCTGGCTTTGTCTGCGAAAGAGATGTTTTCCTACTTCTTAAAAATAAATCCTCTCATCTTCTTTTTTTTTTTCCCCTTGCTCGCCCTAACCCCAACGAAACACACTAATTTTATTCTGGGGTTGGGGGAGTAAGAGAAACACATTTCCCATTTTAGGGCATCGCGGAACAGCTGGAGACATAACAGCCCAAGTTCCTGTCTAATAATAATAATAAGGGGAAACAGCTGCTGGGTCGATCAAGCCAGCTAATTTCTCCGCATCAAAATTCGTACGGCCCAGTTTTGACTTAATAAAATCACGGAGGGATCCAGTGGAGAAAGAAGGAGAAATTTCCTAACTGCGAGAACAGTTAACCAGTGGAACCGCTTGCCACCAGAAGCTGCAGGTGCTCCATCACTGAAGGTTTTTAAGAAGAGATTGGATACCCTTTTACCAGACATGGTATAGGATCTCTTGCATGAGCAGGGGGTTGGACTAGATGACCTCCAAGGTCCCTTCCAACTCTGTTATTTTGCTTTGCCTGCCTTCCTTCCTTCCTTCCTTCCTTCCCTCCCTCCCTCTCCATCACTGGACGTTTTTAGGAAGAGATTGGACAATCATTTGTCTGAAATGCTATAGGGACTCCAGCTTCAGGAGGGGGTTGGACTAGATGACCTCCAGGATCTCTTCCAACTCTTATTTTGCCTTCCTTCCTTCCTTCCTTCCTTCCTTCCTTCCTTCCTTCCTTCCTTCCTTCCTTCCTTCCTTCCTTCCTTCCTTCCTTCCTTCCTTCCACATAGGGCTGGAAAGGACCATGGAGGTCATCTAAAGTCCCTTCCTCCCAGCTCTGTTATATAGTCTCGTACTTGAGTAGGGGGCTGGTCTAGAAGACCACCAGAGTCCCTTCCTCCCAGCTCAGGAAGGAAGAGAAGGAAGCATGGAGGGAGGAAGAGAGGAATGGAGGGAGGAAGGAAGGTGGGAGGGAGGGAGGAAGAAAGGAGGGAAGGAGGGTGGAAGGGAGGGAGGGGATAGGCAGGAAGGAAGGAGGGAGGGATGCAGGGAGGAAGGGAGGAAGGAAGGGGAGAGGGAGGAAAGATGGAGGGAGGAGGGAGGGAGAAAGGAGGGAGGGAGGGGATAGGAAGGAAGGGAGGAAGGAAGGAAGGGGAGAGGGAGGGAGAGAGAGGGAGAGAGGAATGAAGGAAGGAAAAACTGAAAGATGAAAGAAGGAGAGATGAGTGAAAGAAAGAAGGAAAGACGAGAGATTGAATGAGAAGCGAAACGTGTTCAAAGAAAAACAAGAAAGTCCAGTTGCCTCTTGAAAATGCATCTTTGGGACATGAGAGATTGAAGGGCAGAAAGAAAGAGAGATGAGGGAGGGAAAGAAAGAAAGAAAGAAAGAAAGAAAGAAAGAAAGAAAGAAAGAAAGAAAGAGAAAGAAAGAAAGAAAGAAAGAAAGAGGGAGGGAGGGAGGGAGGGAGGGAGGAAGGAGTGTCAGAAAAAAGGAAGGAAGGAAGGAAGGAAGGAAGGAAGGAAGGAAGGGGAAAGTGAGAGGGAGGGAGGGAGGGAGGGAGGAAGGAAGGAAGGAAGGAAGGAAGGAAGGAAGGAAGGAAGGAAGGAAGGAAGGAAGGAAGGAAGGAAGGAAGGAAGGAAACTGCTATTTTGGCCGATAGGTCCAGGGTTCTGCGTTCTCACCCTGCCTACATGTCTCCAGTGACTTTTCGGTCAGCTTCTCAGCCTTTAAAACTGTAAGACCTTCTGGGGCTTTAAACTCCCAGAATCCTCCAGCCATCAATCCAGCGACCGAATTCTGGGAATTGGGCTCCAGACAGCTTAAAGTAGCCGAGGTTGAAAAACACCCAACGAGGCAGATCAGGGTCAGGGAACCGTCTGAGGCACATCCAGGGAACAGTCTCTGATCCGAGTTTTGTCCTCTCTAATCGGCAGATGACGGTTTCATCCCAGCTTAGAGGGTGCAAATCGGATTAACCCCTTTCCCGTCCCCAACATGCGTCAGTCTGACTTTCCTTTCCTTTGTCTGCTTCGGCGCCACAAGAGGTTTCCATTTGCAGGCTAAAAACGGCCACCGGGGAGGCACAGCCGGTGGAACTCCCTGCCACAAGATTCCACGGCTGAACAAATCCATTTTTTTTTTGCTCCAGGACGTTTCCGAGAAGATCCCAGCAAAAGCCAAAGGGAGCCAAATGTGCGGTGAGATGGTTGACCCAGGCACCGGGTGCGAGATGACGTTGGGAACGTCAATCGCCACCCGCAGATGGGAAAAACACGACAACTTTTTGCCAAATCGTAACACACACGCACCGTGCAATGGTAAACAACTGGATTTGCCCTCTAGAAGGTTTTTTTTATTATTATTATGGTTTTAAAGCAGCAATTCCCAACCTCAGCAAGGTTAAGACGGGTGGACTTCAACTCCCAGAATTCCTCAGCCGGCCAATTCGCTTTGCCCTTTCGCGGCACACTCCATTCCCTTCCTCTCCTACCTTCCTTTCTAAATCATACTAATGGGCGGTCCCTGACTTACAAACACCATTCAGCCCAACGTTTTTGTCGCTAAGGGAGACAGCTGTTAAAGCGCCCCCTTTTACGACGGTTCTTCCTGTGGCCGTTAAGCGAATCACTGCAGTTATTAAGTTATTTGGATGCCGTTAAGCGAATCCTGCTTCTTCCTCCCCCCCCCATGGATTTTGCTTATCAGAAAGTCACAAAAAGGGGATCCAAGGACCCCTCCCAGGACGCTGCAACTGTCATAAATACGAGGCAGTTTGCCAAACGTCCGAATTTTGATCGCATGACCAGTCGTTAAGTGTGAAAAACACTCCCAAATCCCTTTTTTCAGTGGTCACTAAATGGTACTGCTCTAAGCCGAGGACTGCCTGTAATAGTAAGACCAAAGAGGCCTGGGTTTGCCCAAAGCTAAGCAACTGTGCCTTTGGTGCGAGATCGAGTGACGCCACCAGAAACCTGGGCATCGTCTCCCCGCAGCTAGAAATGAAGCTTCAGGCCAACGTTTGTACCGTTATCCCACTGCATCGGGTTGAATTGAGGCTCTGCACTGAATTTATTCACAACTTTGCAACACACAACCCATCAGCTGCCAGCCCTGAATAAATTAATAAGGAAATAATCAAGCAATTTCGCAGTCCTTCCGGTGCGCCCAAAGGCGAAATCCGGACCGGGTTTTTTTTTTTTTTCTCCAGCCTGTAATCCTATGGGATTATATAGGAAGGATTATATTGCTGAAGAGCTTGAAAACCCGGAGAAAGGAAAGGGGATATGCATTTATTTAAATTTCTTTAAAATGTAATTATTTAAATGTATTGAAAAGGTAATGAAATGTATTTAAATTTTTATTATTTACATTTTATTCAAAATGAAATGGTTTAAATTCAGTTACGACTGAATCATTTTGTTTGAAGTTTAATTGTTTACCTTGCTTTAAAATGCAAACGTTTAAATCTCTTTAAAACTTAATCGCTTAAATGCATTTAAGTCTCAATGATTTACAGGCATTCAAAGTGTCATTTGAACAAAGTTAAATACTATTGCACACCCCCAGAAATTGTGGGCATGCCATCACTGGAGATTTGTCTGAGATGGTATAGGTTCTCCTGCTTGAGCAGGGGGCTGGACTAGAAGACCTCTAAGGTCCCTTCCAGCTCTATTCTATTCTATTCTATTCTATTCTATTCTATTCTATTCTATTCTATTCTATTCTATTCCATTCCATTCCATTCCATTCCATTCCATATTTTCTATTCTATTCTGTTGTGTTCCGTTCCATATTTTCTATTCTATTCTATTCTATTCTATTCTATCCTATCTTATCCTATCCTATCCTATTCTATATTTTCTATTGTATTGTATTGTACTGTATTGTATTCTATTCTATTCTATTCTGAAAAGTAATCATTTAAATCTATCTAAAAGGTAACCTATATACATTTAAATCTTAATTGTTGCAATGCATTCAAAATGGAATGGTTTCAATGAACTGAAAGTAGAGTGATTTAAATTTATTTCCAATGCAATCCTTTATGTTTATTTAACATGTAATTGTTTACATTTAAAATGTAATCGTTTCAGAGCATTCACAATGTAATGGTTTAAATGAATTCCAAATGTAATTATTTACATTCGCTGAAATATAGCTGTTTACATTGATTTAAATGTAACTGTTTCCGTTTGCTTAAAATGGAATTCTTTACATTTTTTACAACTTAATTGTTTACATGTATTTATTTAAATCCATTTAAAAATTTGTTATTGGTTTTTTTTAAAAAAAAAAAATTAAAGTTTTGCGCCACCTTCCTCCAGGCAAAAACTGGTTTGCAGAGCCTGGATCCTTGTGCGGAAGTGTGTGCTTGTACAATACACTGTGCTGGCGGTTAAGTGCCCTCAGTTCTGCTTTTTCTGGCCTCTTCTGCCGCGGAGGGTAGAAAGACAACTCCCAGCCTGGGTTTCAGACTGCCACCCCCATCATGCCCAGCTGGCTGGGGCTAATGGGACTGGTAGTGCCAGCTGCCAAAAGCAACGCCCGATTGGCAAACATTGCCACGAACTGATACACCGAAAACACTTCTCTCTTTTGCTGGTCGGAAAAAATCTGTGCCCCCGCCCAGATGATGCACAAACACACAAACAGAGAGAGAGAAAAAGAGAGAGGGGGGGAGGGAGAGAGACATACACACACACATAGACAACCAAAGAAAGAAGCAACCTAGAACTAAGGAGAAACTTCCTGACAGAACAATTAACCAGTGGAACTCCTTGCCTCCAGAAGCGGTGAATGCTCCAACACTGGAAGTTTTTAAGAAGAGACTGGACAGCCATTTATCCGAAATAGTATAGGGTTATCTGCCTGAGCAGAGGGTTGGACTAGATGACCTCCAAGGTCCCCTCCAACTTTATTATTATTATTATTATAAGGTGTGTGTGTGGAAAGATTGCCACGAATGGTGTTCCGAACCGATGCACCGTCTGAAAACGGTTCCCTCTTTTGCTGGTTGGAAAAAAATCTGTGCCCCCCCCCCCGATCACACTCACACACACACATACAGAGAGAGAGAGAGAGAGAAAAGCAAGGTGTGTGTGTGGAAAGATTGCCACAAAGCGGTGTTCCGAACCGATGCACCGTCTGAAAATGGTTCCCCTTTTGCTGGATGCAAAAAAAATCTGTGGCCTGCCCCGGATGACACACACACACACACACACACACACACACACACACACACACACAGTCAAGCAAGGTGTGTGTATGTGGGGGGGGGCTTCTCAGAAAGGAAGAGGAACAGCTGCCCCACCCCTTCAGATGAACTTCACGCAAAAGAGCATCAGGCCTTCAGCCAAAGACTGTGAAAAAATACAGCGGCTGTATTTGGGACAACAATATAAATTTGCTTTTTTTCTTTTTTGCCAAAAAAGAAGGAGGAGAAGGAGAAGGAGAAGGGAGGAAGGAGGAAGGAGGGAGGAGGAGGAGGAGGAGGAGGAGGAGGAGGAGGAGGAGGAAAAGAAGAAGAAGGAGAAGGAGGAGGAGAAGGAGAAGGAGGAGGAGGAGGAGGAGGAGAAGGAGAGAAGAAGAAGAAGAAGAAGAAGGAGAAGGAGAAGGAGAAGGAGAAGGCGAAGAAGGCGAAGAAGGAGAAGGAGAAGGAGAAGGAGAGAAGAAGAAGAAGAAGAAGAAGAAGAAGAAGAAGAAGAAGAAGAAGAAGAAGAAGAAGAAGAAGAAGAAGAAGAAGAAGAAGGGGGGGGGAATCATTCCCATTCATATTTTTGGCAGACCATCTGGGATGTTGATCCAAGCCGGTCACTTTCAATAACAAGGAGGAATTTTAAGGACAAGCGACGTGTAAGGACACTACAACATGGGTGTAGGATAAGTTGAAACCTCTGAAAAGGGGGGGTACACCCCCCCGGACCCTTAATTCCGGGTTCCGGGTGGATTTGGGAAAGAGAAACTCCAGCCTGGAGAGGTGTGTGTGGGGGGGGGGGTTCTCCCTTTGGTGGGATTGTGTTCAAGAAGCTGGACCCCTGGACATCATGGTGGGCGGGGTTGGGCTGGATGACCTCAAGCGCTCCTTCCAACTTTAGGGCTTTGGTGAACCGAGTCCTCAAGCTGCAGCAGTACATTTAGTAACCATTCAAAGTTACAAGGGCACGGGGGGGGGGAAAGCGACTTTTTGAGGGAAACCATCGGAGGTTTGATGGGGCCGGTGCTGCACCATATACAAACCAGGATGGTGAATCTGAGTTTAGCTTCTTGTGTGAACCAGGATGCAAATTTCCTTTAGGCTCTCCCAGCTTAAGGTAAAAAGCTTTTTTTAAAAATACTCCTCGACTTCTAAGTGACCATTTGCATTTACAATGTCTGCACTTATGACCCTTTCACCATGCCCGTGGTCTCATGATCAAAATTCAGAGGCTAAGCAACTGGCATGTACTTATGACGGTTGCAAGTGTCCCGGGGGTGTCACGTGATCCCCTTTTGCGACCTTCTGACACGCAAAGTCAATGGAGGGAAGTCAGATTCACTTAACGACCGGGTTACTCATTTAACAACTGCAGTGATTTGCCTCACAAGTGCGGCTCTCGGGAAATTCCAGTAGCGGTGAGTTGCACAGCTCCCAAGAGTCGTGCCCGCCCTCCTGAGGGCAGGGTTTCCTCTCTCTGAGCGGAGGAAAGGAGGCCACCCAGAGCAGCACTGCACATTTCTCAGCAAAAGCCCCTCTCCCCTTTGCTGAGGAATGTGCAAAGCTGCTCCTGGTGGCCTCCTTTCTCTCCGCCTCAGTTTTCTCACCTGGCAAATGGGCCTAAGGCGGCTCTGGGGAGGCTAAAATTGCAGAGTGGCGCCCCTTCCTTGCAACGTGCACTTAGGAACACAAAAGCCCTGCCTCCTTTTGTTCAAATCCGAGGGTTGTATGCAGCTAATAATAGATGTTGACTAATTAAGGGCCGAGACATCTGTCAGTTTCTGTTTACGATGATTCTCAAGGCTCCTTGGGAAGGCAGCGATGGTTCTGCTGGGGTAGGAGCAGTCTATCTTAGCTTACAATCTTGGTGGCTGGGTCTTCCCAAAGCCCCCCCCCTCCGCTAAGCTTTTCATTTGGCTCAAATGCACAGGGAGCCCTCGGCTTACAACCACGACGGAGCCCACGACATTTCTGTGGCTAAGCGAGACGGCGGCTAAGTGCATTTTGCCCCACTTTACGACCGTCCTTGCCACCGCTCTTAAGCGAATCGCTGCAGTTGAGGCGTTAGTAACCCGGTCGTTAAGTGAATCGGGCTTCCCTCCCATTGACTTGGCTGGTCAGACGGTCGCAAAAAGAAGATCGTGTGATATCTCCCGCCCCCCCCCCGGGACACTGCAACCGTCATAAATACGAGTCAGTGGCCAAGCGTCTGGATTTTGGTCAGGTGACCCTAGCGGATGTTGCCATGGTTGCATGAGTGTGAAAAACACTCATTATTCACTCTTTTTTGGGGTGGTTGTAACTGTGAACGGTCACTAAATGAACGGTTGTAAGTCGAGGACCGCTTGACGTTTGGAAGCCACGAGGGTTCAAACCCTGGGAATTCCCCGCCTCTGGAAGGGAGAGAGGACAGGGGGGGGGCTGCCACAAAGATGCCCCCTCCCAACATTATCATTGCTGCCATCTTGACTTTCTTTACACAGCCCTGGAGGTGATTCTCCATCCTATCCTATTGACCAAGTTGAATCCTAGAATTGAAAGGAACCCTTGAGGTCATCCAGCCCAACCCCCACCCACCAAAGCCTGCAAAAGGGCTGGTGGTCCAGCTTCTTCTTTCATCCAATGCTGGAGGATGGCTAGCTGCATGATCTCTCTCTCTCTCTTTCTCTCTCTTCTCTCTCTCTCTCTTTGACTCTCTCTGCCTCTCTCCCTCCCTCTTTCTCCCTCCCTCTCTCTTCCTCTCTCCCCCTCCCTCTCTCTCTCTCCCTCTCTCTTTCTGTTTGACTGTCTCTTTCTCTTTCTCTCTCTCTGCCCCTCTGCCCCTCTCTCTCCCTCTCTCTCTTTCTTTCTCTCCCTCTCTCTCTCCCCCTCTCTCTCCCTCTCTCTGCATCTCTCTCTCTCTTTCTCTGTTTGACTCTCTCTCTCTCTCTTTCTTTCTCTCCCTCTCTCTCCCCCTCTCTCTCTTTCTCTGTTTGACTCCCTCTCTCTCTCTCCCCCTCTCTCTCTCTGCATCTCTCTCTCTCTCTCTCTCTCTCTCTTTCTTTCTTTCTTTCTTTCTTTCTCTCCCTCTCTCTCTTTCTCTCCCTCTCTCTCCCTCTCTCTCTCCCTCTCTCTCTCTTTCTTTCTTTCTTTCTCTCCCTCTCTCTCTCTCTCCCTCTCTCTCTGCATATCTCTCTCTTTCTTTCTTTCTTTCTTTCTTTCTTTCTTTCTTTCTTTCTCTCCCTCTCTCTCTCTCCCCCTCTCTCCCTCTCTCTCTACATATCTCTCTCTCTCTCTTTCTTTCTTTCTTTCTTTCTTTCTTTCTTTCTTTCTCTCCCTCTCTCTTTCTCTCCCTCTCTCTCCCTCTCTCTCTCCCTCTCTCTCTCTCTTTCTTTCTTTCTTTCTCTCCCTCTCTCTCTCTCTCTCCCTCTCTCTCTGCATATCTCTCTCTTTCTTTCTTTCTTTCTTTCTTTCTTTCTTTCTTTCTCTCTCTCTCTTTCTTTCTTTCTTTCTCTCCCTCTCTCTCTCTCCCCCTCTCTCCCTCTCTCTCTGCATATCTCTCTCTCTCTTTCTTTCTTTCTTTCTTTCTTTCTTTCTCTCCCTCTCTCTCTATCTCCCCCTCTCTCTCCCTCTCTCTCTGCATCTCTCTCTCTCTTTCTCTGTTTGACTCTCTCTCTCTTTCTCTCTCTCTCTCTCCCCCTCTCTCCCCCCCTCTCTCTTTCTCTCCCTCTCTCTCTCTCCTCCCCCCCCTCTTCTCTCCCTCTCTCTCTCTCCCCCTCTTTCTCCCTCTCTCTCTGCATCTCTCTCTCTCTCTCTTTCTGGAGAGCATCAGCCCCCCTCCTCTGCTAACCAAACAGGGCTGAAAGGGACCCGGGAGGTCATCTAGTCCAACCCCCCTCCTTTGCTCCAGCGCCCTCCGCAAAGCAAGCCCGGCCAAGATGCGCGGCTCAAGCCAGCGAGCCCGGCCACCCGCCGCCCTTACCTAAGCGGGATCTTGATGGCCAGGTAGCGGTCCACGGCTACGGCCAGCAGGCTGAAGATGGAGCCCTGGGTGAGCACCAGCACGAAGCAGGCCAGGAAGAGGCAGCCGTGGAAGTCGGTGGTCAAGCCCACGCTGATGGTCACGGCGAAGGGGATGGCCAGCAGCCCCACGGCCACGTCGGCCACGGCCAGCGAGACCAGGAAGTAGTTGGTGGCCGTCTTCAGCCGGCTGTTCAGCGCCACCGCCCAGCAGACCAGCACGTTGCCCGCGATGGCCAGCCCGGCCATCAGCAGCTCCACCGCGATGTCCAGGCGGCTCATGACGCGGGCCGGACGGGGACCGAGCCGGGACCGCCTGCCGCCCGCCGGAGGACGGTCCCCGACCAAGGCTCAGCGCTGGCGAGGCGCGCATCCCCGCCAGGGGCACCCAGAGGCCATGTAGCCGCCCCCGCCGTCGGGGCGCGGCCCCTTCCCGGGGCTGGTCCGGACGCCACCCGCGATCCAGAAGGGGGGAGAGGGCTCCTCCGGCTAAGGCCAGGCTGGCACAATCCCGCTGGTGGTTCCGCAGCTCCGCCGGCCAGGCTGCGCTTTTCCCCCCCCCCCACCCCGAGATCGGATGGACGGACGGCGAAACACCCCCCTCGCAACTCCCCGGCGAGGCGCTCGCTCGCCTTTGGCGGAGGAAGCGGCTGCTGCGCCTCTATAAGGCACATGGAGCCCGGGAGGGGGCGGGGCCGCGGCGGAGGCGGCCCGTGATTGGCTGAGGAGGCTCTCCCGTAAATCCCCGAGTAAGGGCGGCGCTGCAATTGCCGCGCCGGCCGGAATGCGCACGAGGAGGAAAGCGGGCGGTGGCCGAGACGAAAGGAAAGCTCATCCGTGCCGGGCTGGGGAAGACGCGTTTCTGACTCGGCCGGCCTACCTCGCGGGGCTGTTGGAGCAGAGACCTCCCTTCCCTGCAGAGGTTTTTTTTTTTCTTGTCTTCCAGGAGCGCCGCTGATTGAAGCGTCTGGCCGGGAGAAGGCATCGAACGCCGAGCTTCGTGCTTTCCGGCTAAAACTAGACGGGGCGTCCGGGCCGGACAGAATTAATCATTAGGTTGCTTGCAGAGGGAGCTGCATTTTGGGTATGCTCAGAAGGAGCGGCGCTTTGCCCATGCTCAGAGGAGTTACGCTTTGCTCGTGCTCAGAAGGAGCTGCACTTTGGCTATGTTCAGAAGGAGCGGCGCTTTGCCCATGCTCAGAGGAGCTACGCTTTGCCCATGCTCAGAAGGAGCGGCGCTTTGCCCATGCTCAGAAGGAGCTGCACTTTGGCTATGTTCAGAAGGAGCGGCGCTTTGCCCATGCTCAGAGGAACTAAGCTTTGCCCATGCTCAGAAGGAGCTGCTCTTTGGCTATGTTCAGAAGGAGCGGCGCTTTGCCCATGCTCAGAGGAGCTACGCTTTGCCCGTGCTCAGAAGGAGCTGCACTTTGGCTATGTTCAGACGGAGCGGCGCTTTGCCCATGCTCAGAGGAGCTACGCTTTGCCCATGCTCAGAAGGAGCGGCGCTTTGCCCATGCTCAGAAGGAGCTGCACTTTGGCTATGTTCAGAAGGAGCGGCGCTTTGCCCATGCTCAGAGGAACTAAGCTTTGCCCATGCTCAGAAGGAGCTGCTCTTTGGCTATGTTCAGAAGGAGCGGCGCTTTGCCCATGCTCAGAGGAGCTACGCTTTGCCCGTGCTCAGAAGGAGCTGCACTTTGGCTATGTTCCGAAGGAGCGGCGCTTTGCCCATGCTCAGAGGAGCTACGCTTTGCTCATGCTCAGAAAGAGCGGCACTTTGGCTATGTTCCGAAGGAGCGGCGCTTTGCCCACGCTCAGAGGGATTTGCACTTTGCCTACGCTCAGAAGGATTTGCGCTTTGCCCATGCTCAGGAGGAGCCGCGCTTTGCCTACGCTCCGACACCTCCAAGGCTCAGCCCGGGCGTGGCCGGCTGCACTACGAAACCACCCTGCCCGTCTTCCCCTGCCGGCGTGGGGTCAGCCAGTCCCCGCGTCTCCCCAGACACGTGATCAAACCGAGTGACCGGAGGAAGGGGCATGAAAGAGGCAGCAAAGCTAGCCGTCCCGGCTTTAAAATCCGGATTTGCGGGATCAGCTCTCCCCGCCCGGCTCCACCCCTCGTGCAAGCCGTAAAAACAGCTTGCAAATCCTATTAGCTTTGCATACCCGAATCCCACGCAGCCCGGGACGCCTTCACACGACCTGGAGCTAGCGGGACCGAGAACACGCGATTCCGGCAAAGCTTGGGACTTTGCAAAGCGTGACAAGCTCAGAGGGGCTTTGGGGCTTCGCCCTGTCTCTTCTTTACGGTCTGGTGAAAGCCTGGAAGTTGGGGCTGTTTATCCAGGATTGCTCCGGGACTAATCAAGACGATTAAACCTCTGGCAGCCAACAGCTGCTTCTGTCTGGTTCAAGACAGAAACCAAATCTAGTTTTGGTTATTTATTTTTTTTATTTTTGCATTTAGCTTAAATTGCTGATTAAAGGAGTCTCTCTGCGTAGCAATAAAATCATTAAAAAATGGGCAAAACCCAGGCACTTGCTAGTGGATGTGCCCTAAAGCAAAAAAATAAAAATACAATAATATATGGACAAAAATTCGTACTTGGTTAGGAAAAAAATGTTAAGATTTTTTTAAACCGGAACTATTTCTATTAGCCAAAATTTCAGGAAAATATGAGAAAGAACATGGATATTGAATGGTATGTGTATTCACAGCAGCCAGAATTGTTTCTGCGCAGCATTGGAAATAATGAAGAAACGCCCTCTGAAGACGACATAATGAAGAAAATACTGGAGATGTGCAGAAATGGATAAACTCACCTTGAAGATTAAAGAAAAAAGAAGATATAAGATATTTTCAAATATGGGATGTGTTTTACGAATGGCTGGAAAAATGGGGTAGAGAGAGTAGGATTGTATTATATGTTATTAAGCTGAGAACCGGACAACGCGTTGTTTATTAAGCAGCTATTAAGTGTAAACATGAAAAAATAAATAAACTAATAAAAAAAAATCATAAAAATGGGCTAAGCCAAGTTGCCTTTGAACTGCAACACAATGTTGCAACGTCCGCCCTTCCATTCCATTGCCGGCCTCCACCCATTCCAACAGAGCCCGTGCGGTTTTTTTGCTCCTTTGAAGTCGTTTCCGTATATATTGTTTCCTATTATCGCCACATTATTGCAATATTTATGATTCCCTGATCGGCCGCCAGGATGCTTTGGGGGTGACAGATAAAACAGCTGCACTTGGTCTCTGGAACAGGACAAACCATGAGGGAAAGCATTTCTAATATATATATATATATATATATATATATATATATATATATATATATATATATATATATATACACACACACACACACACACACATACACACACACACACACACACATATATACAAGTTATAAAGCTAAAAATTCGACTCTTGGGTAAGTCCATAATAAAACCAATAAATACCGATCACCAAGAGGAAAGTAGTAAAAAATTTAATTTAAATTTTTTACTACTTTCCTCTTGGTGATCGGTATTTATTGGTTTTATTACACATATATACATACATATATACAGGGCTTTTTTTTGTCATAGAACACCCTGGCACCTTTTTTAGATGGAATCTTGTAGGGTAGGCAAGGCGGGTTGTATGACGTGTGTGAGTTCCGGCACATTTTTTTTTTTTACAAAAAAAGCACTGCATACACACACACACACACACACACACAAATATATACACACACACCCCATACACAAATAATATATATGTATATATGTCTTTGGTTATTCGGGTTTTCTCCTGCGTAAAATTGGAAGTGTCTTGGCGACGTTTCGACGAAGTCCCATTCGTCATCTTCAGGCTGGTGTTTTCAGCTTCGTGCTTCAAGGAGCAAAACACCAGCCTGAAGCTGACGAATGGGAAGCTGAAAACACCAGCCTGAAGATGACGAATAATAATAATAATAAGCTGTTGCAAGAAGATTGCACAGACTGACTACAAGCAGCGGCATGGCAAAGTAGCAACAATGGTGCATTGGAAGATCTGCAAAAAATATCATTTGCCTGTAAGCAAAAACTGGTGGGATCATAAAATAGAGAAAATCATAGAAAATGATAAAATTAAACTACTCTGGGACTTCAGAATTCAAACAGACAAGCACCTGCAACATAACACCCCGGACTTAACAATTGTCGATAAGAAAGGCAAAAAAGTCTGGATAGTGGAGGTGGCAATTCCTGGAGACAGCAGAATAGATGAGAAAGAACTGGAGAAGATAACAAAACACAAAGACCTACAAATAGAAATAGAAAGACTGTGGCAAAAGCAAGCAAGGGTAGTACCAATAGTGATAGGCTCCTTGGGTGCAATCCCAAAACAACTGGAGCACCACTTGAACACCCTTGGCATTGACAAATTTGCCATTACTCAATTGCGAAAGGCGGCCTTACCTGGAACTGCTTCCATCCTGCAACGATATCTGTAATACCATCAAACATCCACATCTGCCTATCCCAGGTCCTGGGTAAGGACTCGATAGGTAGACAAAATGCCAAATCCAGTCTGAACATCTGGCTGACTGTGTGATGATCGATAATGATGATAAAGTTGGAAGATACCTTGGAGGTCATCTAGTCCAACCCCCTGCTCAGGCAGGAAACCCTACACCATTTCGGACAAATGGCTATCCAGTCTCTTCTTAAAAACTTCCAGTGTTGGAGCATTTACTGCTTCTGGAAGCAGGTTGTTCCACTGGTTAATTGTCCTCACTGTCAGGAAGTTTCTCCTTAGTTCCAGGTTGCTTCTCTCCTTGGTCAGTTTCCATCCACTGCTTCTTGTTCGGCCTTCAGGTGCTTTGGAGAACAGCTTGACTCCCTCTTCTTTGGAGCAGACCCTGAGATACTGGAAGGCTGCTATCATGTCCCTCCTAGTCCTTCATTAAACTAGACAGACCCAATTCCTGCAACTGTTCCTTATATGTTTTAGCCTCCAGTCGCCTAAAGTCATCTTTGTTGATCTTCTCTGCACTCTTTCTAGAGTCTCAGCATCTTTTTTATATCCTGGTGACCAAAACTGGATGCAGTATTCCAAGTGTGGCCTTACCAAGGCCTTGTAAAGTGGTATTAACACTTCACGTGATCTTGATTCTATCCCTCTGTTAATGCAGCCTAGCACTCAGGAGGTGGGTCGCCTCTGTCATCCAAAAGTGCGTCCGACACATTGTAAAACGCAGTCACATATTCCCAGGACACTGCAAATGGTTGTAAATGTGAGTCAGTTGCCAAGACCCTGACATATATTCTCTTGAGTGAGGGAGAGGCGGCTGTCGAAACTTCAGCACATAATGGGGGGGGGCGTCGTTAACTTGGAGCATCGCTGAGCAACCAGTTGTAAGTGGAGGACTATCTGTGTCAGTGCATTGTGTGCCCAAATGGTTCACACTTCTCACGACGGGCACGGGCAAAATGGCTGAATATGCACACCTCTTCCATCTCCGAGTCAGCCTTCTGACCCAGCTGGGTACCTTCTGGACGTGCTGGACATCAAGTGCCATAAGCCACAGCCCAAAGCAGTGGTAGAAGTTGTGGGAGCTTCATCACTGGAATCTTTTAGGAAGAGACTGTCAGAAATGATACAGGGCAAGGGTAGGCAACCTTGGCTCTTTTATGACTGGTGGACTTCAACTCCCAGAATTCCTGAGCCAGACGTGCTGAGGGGAAAGGGAGAGGTTTCCAAGCTGAGCCAGGCTGGCTCAGGAATTCTGGGAGTTGAAGTCCACGAGTCATAAAGCGGCCTAGGCCTAGGCCAGGGATAGGCCACCTTGGCTCTTTTATGATTGGTGGACTTCAACTCCCAGAATTCCTGAGCCAGCCACGCTGAGGGGAAAGGGAGAGGTTTCCATGCTGACCCATGCTGGCTCAGGAATTCTGGGAGTTGAAGTCCACGAGTCATGAAGGGGGCCATAGTTCCCCCATGCTGCCTCAGGAATTCTGGGAGTTGAAGTCCACAAGTCATGAAGGGGGCCATAGTTCCCCTGTGCTGGCTCAGGAATTCTGGGAGTTGAAGTCCACCAGTCATAAAAGAGCCAAGGTTGCCTACCCCTGATATAGGGTCTCCTGCTTGGGCGCGAGGTAAGACTAGATGACCTCCAGGGACCCTTCCAGTTTCTATTCTATTCTATTCTATTCTATTCCATTCTATTCCATTCCATTCCATTCCATTTTATTTTATTTTCTCTTCTCTTCTCTTCTCTTCTCTTCTCTTCTCTTCTCTTCTCTTCTCTTCTCTTCCCTTCCCTTCCATTCTATTCCATTCCATATCTTCTATTCTATTCTATTCTGTTCTATTCTGTTCTGTTCTGCTCTGTTCTATTCCATTCCATTCCATTCCATTCCATTCTATTCCATTCTATTCTTGCCCCCTTCTTCGCTGTAGCCCCATCGGCCACCCACCCACTCACCCAAAGGTTGCTATGAGGATAAAGGGATAAATCTACCGAGGCTGCATGGATTTCCACAGAAAAGCAATGAAATAAATATTTAGCACTAAGCTGGAAAACTCTGGGAACGGCGAGACATTTCAGTCAATATGGGTGTTTATTTGACTCCTCTGTTTACTGGGGTTTACAGACCGCTCTCCTCCAGCAGGAGACAATGAGAATTATAACCTTGGAAATACAATTTGAAAAGTATGATTAAAAAAAACGATTATAGCGAAACACATCTGGAAAGATGGCCCCAGTTTGAACAGATTGGCTAAGTCAGAAGTAGAAGTAGTCCTTGGCTTATGAGGACAATTGAAGTCCTCCCATCTTAAAGCATGCTGGCTGGGGGATTCTGGGAGTGGAAGCCCACCCCTCTTAAAGCATGCAGGCTGGGGGATACTGGGAGTGGAAGCCCACCCCTCTTAAAGCATGCAGGCTGGGGAATTCTGGGAGTGGAAGCCCACACCTCTTAAAGCATGCAGGCTGGGGGATTCTGGGAGTGGAAGCCCACCCCTCTTAAAGCATGCAGGCTGGGGAATTCTGGGAGTGGAAGTCCACCCCTCTTAAAGCAGGCTGGCTGGGGGATTCTGGGAGTGGAAGCCCACCCCTCTTAAAGCATGCAGGCTGGGGAATTCTGGGAGTGGAAGCCCACCCCTCTTAAAGCATGCAGGCTGGGGGATTCTGGGAGTGGAAGCCCACCCCTCTTAAAGCATGCAGTGGAAATCCATCCCTCTTAAAACATAATGGCTGGGGGATTCTGGGAGTGGAAGCCCACCCCTCTTAAAGCATACAGGCTAGGGAATTCTGGGAGTGGAAGCCTCTTAAAACATAATGGCTGGGGGATTCTAGGAGTGGAAGTCCACCCCTCTTAAAGCAGGCTGGCTGGGGAATTCTGGGATTGGAAGTCCATCCATCTTAAAGCATGCTCGCTGAGGAATTCTGGGAGTTAGTCTGCCCCACTTAAAGCAAGGTGGCTGGGGGATTCTGGGAGTTGAAGTCCGCCCACCTTAAAGCACGCTGGCTGGGGATTTTTGGGAGTTGAAATCCACCCATCTTAAAGCAGCAAGAATCATTTTTGCGCAGCATTGGAAAAATGAAGAAACGCCATCCGAAGACGACATAATGAAGAAAACGCTGGAAATGTGCAGAAATGGATAGACTCGCGTTGAAGATTAAACCCTGATCAAGATCCTTTCTAATCCTGGATTTGCACAGAAATGATGTGGGATGTCCTTGCTGCATGAGCCATATGGGAACAGCACTAAGAGGAGATGGGGCCGAGTCAGGTCTGGACGATCCTGCCTCTCTCAGCAGCTTTTAATACCGTTGGCAACAGGGCATTTTTTGCAAGACTCAAAACTGCTGAGAATTTATGCATCCAATATTTGTCTTCCTGCAATCCCTCCAACCTTGGCAGGTGGCAATTGATAAATTTGCAATAAGAGGCCTGCGCTAACAATCCAAAGCAAACGGTCAGAAATGAAAAAGGTAAAATATCCGCAAGAAATAAATCACTAAAATGGCAGCATTCAAATGCCAAAAGGAAAGGTTTTTTTTTTTTAATGTTTTGAATATTTTTCCAAAATAGAAGCTCATTTTGCAGGCCTTCAGCTTGTTACCCCGCACTTGTTCAGTAACAGTGGGAAATGTTTACTTGGCTGCTTGAGAATCGTGCACTGTTGGTTATCAAGGCAGTCCTCGGCTTACGACCGTAACTGATAGGTCCTTTCTGGAGATTTGATGGACTTTGGAATGTAATGTGGTATTTGATGCTCTCAAGTTGAGTTTGACATCCAGAAGCGGTGGGTGCTCCATCACTGGAGGATTTTAAGAAGAGACTGGACAGCCATTTGTCTGACATGGTCTAGGGTCTCCTGCTCGAGCAGAAGGTTGGACTAGATGACCTCAAAGGTCCCTTCCGACTCTGTGATTCTATTATTCTATAATCCCAGAACATTTAATCAGTGGAACGGCTTGCCTCCAGAAGTTGTGAGTGCTTAACAAGTGACTGGACAGCCATTTGTCTGAAATGGTATAGGGACGCCTGCCTGAGCAGGGGGCTGGACTAGATGACCTCCAAGGTCCCTTCCAAGATAATTCTGTATTGCCATTGACAGTGGGAACAATTAATCAATAGAACGGCTTGCATCCAGATGTTGAGGGTGCTCCATCATTGGAGGCTTTTAAGAAGAATTGGAAAGCGCAAGTGGAGGGTTGAACTAGATGACCTCTAAGGTCCCTTTCATCTCTTGTTATTCTGTATCCTGGGGTCACCCCTATTCACTTTTCTTTATTGCAATGAGCTATAGGCTTACAACGACCTTGTTCTGGTTTTGTGTGGCTTTTTTTGTGTGTGATTTTTTTTTTTTTTTGCATTTCCCAGTCTAGCCTCTTCTGGGGATTTCCTGGTGGTGTGCCATCCAAGGGCTGAAAGAGGCCCAAAGCTTGCTCAGCAATTTTGAGATTGGCTGGATGCTTCGTTCTGTTGAACAGAAAACAGAATGTAAAAGTGTCTCCAGAGAGAGACCAGCACTTCAAACAAATTTATCTTGGATCCAAGAAGGATGCAAAGTGATCACTAAATATGCATATTTTTGGTACAGTTCAAACAGCTTCTTATATTGCCGATCATTTCTGGAAGTTCCTGTAATATGTTTCCAGAAGTGGCTCTTTTCTTTCCGATATAAACCGCCTTTGGTTGGATCTCTACAAAACAGACAGCTGGAATGTTAACACAATCACATTTTATTATGAAGGAGAAGTTCCAAAGTTCAAATTGTTTATTACAGCATTGCAGGTTAGCTGCTGCCGGTGAGGCTTCTGAACACAAGGGATCGGTTGTGAGCTAAAACAAACATTTGGAGAAATTTATAGCCGGGCTTTCCTCAGTGTATTGTCACCCTTTGAGTAATTTGCTCTGAGGTTCAGCCTTGAAAGCTGTTGCTTATTCAGTGTTTGTCAACTTTGGCAACTTGAAGGTGTGTGGACTTCCACTCCCAGAATCCCCCAGCCAGCCTGCTTTAAGAGGGGTGGACTTCCACTCCCAGAATTCCCCAGCCAGCCTGCTTTAAGAGTGGACTTCCACTCCCATAATCCCCCAGCTAGCATGCTTTAAGAGGGTTGGACTTCAACTCCCAGAATTCCTCAGCCATCCTGCTTTAAGAGGAGTGGACTTCCACTCCCAGAATCCCCCAGCCAGCCTGCTTTAAGAGGGGTGGACTTCCACTCCCATAATCCCCCAGCTAGCATGCTTTAAGAGGGGTGGACTTCCACTCCCAGAATCCCCCAGCCAGCCCGCTTTAAGAGGGGAGGACTTCCACTCCCAGAATTCCCCAGCCATCATGTGTTAACTTTTCTTTGACTCCTTCCATGTTCATGGACACCTCTAGGCTCTTTTCTTGAAAAAAGAAAAATCTTGTCTTTTTACTGCTTTTAAACATCCATCTCTATGATCTCCTGGTGGTCTCCCATCAAAATCCTGTTATTCTGCCAGAAAATAGCTGACATTTAAAAAGTTTGTGGCTACACTGAAACATTTTTATTAGTTTCTGAATGACTCTATGAACAGGCCTTCATGTTGATTTCGGTCGGGTTGGGGTTATTTTTAAACTTCTCAAACGTAAAAGCCAGGGGATCTCCTAGTGGTCTCCTGCCCACCGACTAACACTCCCCTGGCACTTTGGCATTAACCAAAGTCAAAATCCCCTCTTGAGAAGACCTGCAGCAAGTCTTTGTCCAATTTCAACAGCAGGAGACAAACTCCGTTTTTTGCTGATTTCTCCTCCATTTTCGACCCTGTTCTGTTTTAAATGTAAACATTTAAATTTAAAAAAAATTGTTTTCATTTTTTTAAAAATAATTTTAAAGAGTTTTTTTTAAAAAATGATAATTTTTAAAAACAAAAGTAATTTTTTGTTAAAAAAATAATTTTATTTCTTCACAAAAATAATTTCAAGTTTTTAAATAAATTTCTTTTAAGAATTTACTTTTAAAAAAATACATTTCTTAAAAATAATTTTAACTAGTTTTTTTCCTTTTTAAAAAACAATTTTAATTTGTTTTTTAAAAAGGTGATTTTATATATATATATATATATATATCAATGGAACTTGAAATTATACCAGTTCTCTCTTTATTCTTTGTTAGCAACCTAATATATATATATATATATATATATATATATATATATATATATATATATATATATATATATATATATATATATATATATAAACTTTTTTAAAATATAAAAAGTATGGCGCTGTCTTGAGCTCTCAAAAGGCCTTGGAATCCCATCAAACAAAAATAAAATCAGGAGTTCCCCCCCCCCACCCCAACACATACAAATATCCACCAGCCCCTCCTGGCTGGAGGAACCACAACAAATTCACACAATCACACGTTGGCCAGCAAGTAATGGAAAGAAAATGTTTTTATTAGAAAGATCAGGCAGCTTCAATAACATTAATCTCTTGTGTTTTGTTTTTTAAATAAAAACTTGGTGGCAAGCACAGTCTCAGGCTTGACCGAATTTGCCCCAGTGTCCGTACATTCAGACGTGCTTGCATTCCAAAACTTGTGGTTCCCATCCTTTGCTGGACGGAGATGCAAAATCTCGGTGCTTTTGTAATTGGAGCATTACACATCAAGCCCGTGTCAAGAAAAGCCGGGTTGAGGAAGGGGAGGGGGAGAGGAGAAAGAAGAGAGGGAGAAATCCACATCTGGCAAAATTTGGCACATATGCAAAGTTCTTTTTTTTTTTTTAAAGGAGGACAGAAGAAGGAAAACTCAAAAACCATGAAGGACTGAAAAATACAGTAAAAATAAACTGTGCCTCGTAGAAATTGGTGGTCCTGCTGAAAAGCCATTAATAGAGTGTTTCTCAACCTGAGTGTGATTTTAAGAGGGGTGGACTTCCACTCCCAGAATCCCCCAGCCAGCCTGCTTTAAGTGGAGTGGACTTCCACTCCCAGAATTCCCCAGGCAGCCTGCTTTAAGAGGGGTGGACTTCAATTCCCAGAATCCCCCAGCCAGCCTGCTTTAAGAGGGGTGGACTTCAATTCCCAGAATCCCCCAGCCAGCCTGCTTTAAGAGGGGTGGACTTCCGCTCCCAGAATCCCCCAACCAGCCTGCTTTAAGAGGGGTGGACTTCAGCTCCCAGAATTCCCCAGCCAGCCATGCTGACTGGGAATTCTGGGAGTTGAAGTCCACCCATCTGAAAGTCACCAAGGTTGAAAAATATTGTATTTGTGCCTGGGATACCAACATTTCAGGCTTCAGGAGCAGTTTGGGAGTGCCTTGCGGAGGACTAGCGTGCTGCTGAACGCATTTTATTGGGGAAATCTGCAGGAAGCAGTGGAATTCTGCAGGGTAGAATCAAAATGATGATGGTGAGGGCCACAACGGTTGATCACTAGTGATAAAAAAACGGGCAGTGGTTTGATCCTGCCGTGGCAGCCGCCATCTTGACATTTTGATCACACCCTGCCAGCTCCTGATGAGAACCGTACAGACAAGGGATAGAGCTGGTGAACCATCGGAGGACGGAGAGGCCCGTTGTTGAATTCAGGGACGTCTGCCATTTGGGTCAAAAGAGTCAAAATGGCTGCCACAATCCTGCAGTTGGAGCCCCGCCCCTTTTCGTACTGCACCGCAGGGCTGGGATTGCAAGTGCTGGCTGCCATCTTGTCTTTTTTTGGGGAGGGGTCTCTGTGGATGCCCCAGTGCATTGTGAGCAGTGAGCATCTCCTAATTTTACCCTAACACGATGCACTTCCGGATCCGGGTGTGCACAACACCGACACGCAATCCCTGAAGCAGGTTTTGCAGAGATACACAGAGTACCCCTAAGCCTGGATTGGGAAGGAGGTAGTTGTGAATAGACAAAATTAACTATTTATTCTTACAGCCGCCCGGAGACGTTCTGAGGGGTAGCCATCAAATTCGAATAAACGAAATAAGAAATAAATTTAGCGACCCAGGAGAAAGAGGGGGCAGCTCTCCTAGGACTAAACAGCTTCTTTAACCGGTTTACAAATCTGGAAACTAATCATGGCTTCTTGCCGTCTGCTTGGAAGAACCAACCTTTTTCCAATTTTCTGGCATGTTCAAAAAGAGAGGAGCCCTTCTGCAGGATGGTGACCCCCTCCATCCATCTGGAGGGCAGATGTGTCCCAGAGAGGCAGCTTAGCCTGTACTTTTCTTAAAACATTCTCTTAACTTTCTAGTCCTCAAGAGGTGGGAGCAGGGAGAGCCCGGCCTCGATCGTGAAGACGTCCACGCGGAAGAAAAAATAGCCCTTCCTGAGGTGGCCAGCGAAGACCCTTCCTTGGAGATCTTCAAACTGAGGCCGGATGATTTGGGCGTGAGGGGTGGACTAGATTACTTTGGAGGACCCTTGCAGTTCTAAGGTTCCTTTGGAGAAGAGAGGGAAACTCAAACCGGGAAAAAAAACGAGCGGGGAGCAATGTTGCGGTGCATGTACCCTCTGGCTCTACTTTTCCCCAACCGGATAGCCGTTCCGGCACGGCCACGCTCCACTTTCCTTAAGGCACGTGCAAATTCCCGTAAGCGGTGCCTTTGCTTCTCTCTGGATTGGCTACTCTGCCCACCCTTCTCCCCCCAACCTCTGACCTTTCCCAGAGACGCCATCTTGCCCTTTGCAACCACGCTCAACTCAAACCTTCTCGACTTTAACCACTTTCTCTCTTGCCATCTTCCACCGCTCGTGCCTGGAACTCCTCCCCCTGCACAAGACCCCTCCCCCTTTGAGGTTGGGAGGGGAGGTCACACCCCTGCACAAGACCCCTCCCCCTTCAAGGTTGGGAAAGGGGTCACACTCCTCCTGGCACTGACCCCTGCGTCCACCCCACCCCTGCGTCACCCAATGTCCTGGAGCACTTCCCCGCGCAGAGCTAACCTTCTCGACCGTGGGAATCTGCGGCGCGTGCTGATTTCCAATGCCCGCCGTTTGTTCCCGGGAAGATGGTGGTGATCCAGAGACCCCCATGGGAGTCGCGCCCTCTGGTTTCACACAACCAATTTTCCCCAAGTGTATCCCGGAGGACCTCAGCCATGCCGGTCCTCCGATTCTTTCCACCTCGTCAACATCCGGGACAGTACTGAGCTCATGTAGACAATGGGACACCAATGAGTGGGCAGAGCAGATCTTCCAAACAATGGTTTCCCCTTTAACAACAGTGTGTCTGTGTGTGAGAGAGAGACCACAAGACCTCACTGAGACCCCCTTGCTGGCTTGCTAAGTTCCCTCGCTTGCATCCCCCGTGCCCGTCTGCAAATGATCCCAGTAGCACGACAGGAAGGAACCTGCATCAGTGTTTGCTCACATCACGACAACCTCATCCCCAGTGGGTACCAGGAATTCCCAGAGCGTTCCGCATGTCTACATCTCAAGCTCCCGCCATCTTTTTTACAACGGGGATCCCGAAACCCAAAGACACGCTACGTGTTTGCGTTCGGGCAACATCACGCAACCCACGTACTACTTTTGACAACATTTGACAAGCTCTGTGTTCCACCCGTTCGGAGACGCTGGTGGTGGTCACCACGGGTGCCGTCTGCCTGGGCTTGAATCTACCCTCCTGTCCCGACGTTGCAAAACCGTCCTTAAATCGTGGCAGAGGGTCCCTTGACTGACTCTGATGTTCTCAATCACTCCAGACAGCGGCAGCAACGCTGTCGTAAATCAACCAGACTCTTGTTAATCCTGCTGAAGACTCGTGGAGGACAGCGCAGAAAGAAGGCATCGCGTTCCTAATTTGCAGAGATCCCAAATTGAGGAGTCGCCGACGTTTTTTTTCAATTTGCTCCTGTGCTTTTTTTACCAATTGCACGCTGGGGAGGTGTTGAGTGTGCAAAGCGTTTGCCTGTCTCTTCATCAGCGGCCTGCACAAGACAAACTCTGCTGAATGAATTTCGGCCTGGCAGAACCGCAGCGACGAACGCTGGTGAAAAAACATGGCAACTCTAGGGCTTGTGAGCCTGGCCCCTCTTCTCCCATGTTCTTCCTGTTTCTTGAAGGGGTCTACAAACCCTGTTTTCGGGGGGGGGGGGCCCTCCGTCCACTCAACAATTGCACGAAAAGGAGAATTTGAGAATGGCTGCTCGTTCGTGTCGCAGTTGGGAAGGGACACCAGACCACGCCACGTGATCCCTTGTTCCCTAGGTTGGACACTCCCTCCTGCCACTTTCACAGCCCCCCCCCCCAGGAAAGATGCAACTGCACAGAGGTTAATCCAGATTGGGGCAATCCTCTGAAAACAGACCCTCCTCCGAACAGTTCACGAGATCCGGTTCCAATCCAGATGTGGCTGGTGGCCTTTGAGACTTTCAGGCAGATGCTTTTAGTGTGGCTGGCAAGGGTGTTCCTGTGCTTCTGCAGAGTTCCCAGCTTCTGGGGCTGTTCATTTTCTTTTTTAAAAAAATGGGAACGGGGCCCAGCTGGGAGAGACCCACCGGGGCACCTTGGTTTAGTGGAGGGAAAAAAGCGAGCTAGAATTATTTTTACACCGGGTGAGGTGCCCAGTCCTTGTGAGTCATAGTTGGGCTCTTGGCTTTGAGTATCTTTTTTTGGCACGGTTGGGCACGTGGCCCAAGAAGTTTCCAGCCAAGAAGGGACCCACTCTACCACCTCACACGCCGTGGCATCTGGCAGGAGCCGTCGTTTGCCGAGCGGGAATCAACCGAAAAAGGGGATCGTTTAAAGTGATTGTGTGCTACTTCGGCGGTGTTTTTTTCAGTGGCTCGTACTTCTCTTCCTCTTCTTCTCCTTCCTCCCTCCTCCTTCCTTCCTCCTCCTCCTCTTCTTCAAGTTTCAAAATATTTGTAGATCTGGGCCACATATTGCATCACACTTTGCCAGTCCGGACGATCCGTGTACATAATCTCGCTCAGTTCCTGCGGGAGGGCAAGAAAAAGGGATCAGCGGAAGGGAAGTCACCCAAGTCTTCTCCTACAGACGGTCATTGAGTCCAACAAGCCCATTTTTCCCTCTCGGGGTCCCCTTCTGGATGAGCGGACTCCCAGAATTCCCAGCGAGGACAGCGCTGTGGGGAATTCTGGGAGCTGAAGTCAACGCTTTGGTAAGGCAGAATTGAATTGAAGGACGGAGGGCTACTCAGATGATTGATTGAGGGGAGATAAAGGTTTCTCAAGCGTGGCGGCTTGAAGATGGGTGGAGTTAACTCCCAGGATTCCCCAGCCAACCATGAGAGTTGAAATCCAACTATCTTAAAGCAGGCTGGCTGGGGGATTCTGGGAGTGGAAGCCCTCCCCTCTTAAAGTAGGTTGGCTGGGGGATTCTGGGAGTGGAAGCCCTCCCAAAGTAGGTTGGCTGGGGGATTCTGGGAGTGGAAGCCCTCCCCTCTTAAAGAAGGCTGGCTGGGGGATTCTGGGAGCGGAAGCCCTCCCCTATTAAAGGAGTCTGGCTGGGGGATTCTGGGAGCGGAAGTCCCCCCCTCTTAAAGCAGGCTGGCTGGGGAATTCTGGGAGCGGAAGCCCTCCCCTCTTAAAGGAGGCTGGCTGGGGGATTCTGGAGCGGAAGCCCTCCCCTCTTAAAGGAGGCTGGCTGGGGGATTCTGGGAGCGGAAGCCCACCCCTCTTAAAGCAGGCTGGCTGGGGGATTCTGGGAGCGGAAGCCCTCCCCTCTTAAAGCATGCTGGCTGGGGAATTCTGGGAGTGGCAGCTCACCCCTCTTCAAGCATGCTGGCTGGGGGATTCTGGGAGTGGAAGCCCACGCCTCTTAAAGCAGGGCTAGCTGGGAATTCTGGGAGTTGAAGTCCCCCCTCTTAAAGCAGGCTGGCTGGGGAATTCTGGGAGTGGAAGTCCACCCCTCTTAAAGCATGCTGGCTGGGGGATTCTGGGAGTGGAAGCCCACCCCTCTTAAAGCAGGGCTAGCTGGGAATTCTGGGAGTGGAAGTCCACCCCTCTTCAAGCATGCTGGCTGGGGGATTCTGGGAGTGGAAGCCCACGCCTCTTAAAGCAGGGCTAGCTGGGAATTCTGGGAGTTGAAGTCCCCCCTCTTAAAGCAGGCTGGCTGGGGGATTCTGGGAGCAGAAGTCCACCCCTCTTAAAGCATGGCTGGCTGGGGAATTCTGGGAGTGGAAGACCACCCCTCTTAAAGCAGGCTGGCTGGGGGACATTCAGCAAATCACTGCTGAATTGGGAAAAAAGCCGGAAGAGGACCCCCAGTGGGCTGAATTGAGCCTCTGCAAAAGGCCTGGCAAGGACCAAGGATTTGCCAACCCAGATTGCCAACCCTCCTGGAGGTGCTTCCTTCCTGCCGCGTTGGCAAAACCCTTAGGAAGGACGAGAACTGCTCCGATCTCAGGCTGTGGCAGAAGGCCAGGCTAGATATTCCTCAGCTCTGCCAAGCATGCCAGCTGACCCCCCTCTTCCACCCCCCCATGTGCCCAAAAGCAGGAAGTAAGAACTGCACCCATTTCATCCTCCTGGCAAGGCTTTTGCTGAGCAAAAGGCAGCCTGGCCAACACCAGTCCGGAGCTCTGAAGAAGCCAGAGTGGAAGAAGAATAATTTTTTCAAAATGGAGGCCAGGAAAACAATGTTGACAATTGCATAATTCGAGGTAGCTGTATATAAACGGGCTTGTGTGCACAGTTAGTCCTCGACCTACGACGATGACCGAGCCCAAAATTTCTGTTGCTAAGCAAGACAGCAGCTGGGTGAGTTTGGTCCCATTTTACGACCTTTCTTGCCACAGTTGTTAAGTGAATCGCTGCAGCTGTTAAGTTAGTGGCACAGCTTCCTTCTTCTGTTTTCCCCCAAAACGACAACCCTATGAGGTGGGTTGGGATGAGAGAGAGAGAGAGAGAGCGACTGGCCCAAAGTCACCCAGTTGGCTTTCATGCCTATGGCGGGACTAGAACTCACCACTTCCTGGTGATTGGCCCAAAGTCACCCAGCCGGCTTTCATGGCTAAGGCGGGACTAGAACTCACTACCTCCTGGTGATTGGCCCAAAGTCACCCAGCCGGCTTTCATGGCTAAGGCGGGACTAGAACTCACCGCCTCCTGGTGATTGGCCCAAAGTCACCCAGCCGGCTTTCATGCCTAAGGCAGGACTAGAACTCACCGTCTCCTGATGATTGGCTCAAAGTCACTCAGCCAGCTTTCACGCCTAAGGCGGGACTAGAACTCACCGTCTCCTGGTGATTGGCCCAAAGTCACCCAGTCGGCTTTCATGCCTAAGGCGGGACTAGAACTCACCGTCTCCTGGTGATTGGCCCAAAGTCACCCAGCCAGCTTTCATGCCTAAGGTCGGGCTAGAACTTACTGTTTCCCTGTTTCTAGCATGGCACCTTAACCATTTGACCAAACAGACTCTCATATGCTAGAACACGGCTCCCATCTTGCTCAGCTAACATGGGTCATGTTGGCTTGGCAGGGGATGATGGGAACTCCACCCTCAACCAGTTAGGGAAAAATACCTGAGTGATTTGGGGCCCAAGAGAATCACCCCTGCTTTGACCCCCCCCCCCGCCTATCCGTCTCTCCCCGTCTCTTAACTTCATCCCTTACTATTCTCCTCCCCGGGAAAATTAAACCACACACACACACACACACACAAACACATACACACACTTACCAAACTGGGCTTGATTCCAACACTTTCCGCCGCTTGGAATGCAAGCAGGAGATTTCTTTTCTGAGGAAGAAGGGGAAAAAAATGAATAGAAGGAGAAACATAAAAGAACTAATTTTAAAGTCTTTTAAAATACACAAACAAAAAAAAATAAGAAGAGACTAGACCAGTGGTAGCAAACCTATGGCACGGGTGTGCCATCACCCCAGTCCTAGGCCTTCAGCTGGGTTTTATAAAACTTTTTTGCTTTAGGCCTCTGCCACTGTGTGCAAAAAAAAAAAAAAAAGGTTCAATCAATCAGTCAATTTCAACCTGGGGGGGGGGGAAAAAGATCTTGCAAAGTTGGAATTGATTGATTGAACTTTTTAGTCCCACCCAGTCTGCTGTTACCACCACAGCCACGCCCACCCAATGGGCCACGCTCACCCAATGGGCCACACCCACCCAATGGGCCACGCCCACCCAATGGGCCACACCCACCCAGCACCCGACGATGCATAAGTGGGTTTTGGGTTGCAGTTTGGGCACTCGGTCTCTGAAAGGTTCACCCTCACTGGACTAGACAGTCACTTGTCTGAAATAGTATAGGTCAGTGGCGGCAAACCTATGGCACGCGTGCCGGAGGGGGCACTCAGAGCCCTCTCTGTGGGCACGCGCGCCACGCTCTTTGGCTAAGTTTTCACAGGAAAAAGCCATTTGCCAAGGCGCTTCCTGGCAAAAATGGAACCAAAGCGTGCTTTGCTCTTATTGAGAGCAATCCTGCGAAAAAAAAGGATGGCAAAGGACAGCACAGTTAGCTCTGAAAATGAAATCCTTAAAGTGTGGAATTCTCTGCCAAATAATTTTAAGTCAATGAAAGCACTTGGCATTGCTTTCCTTACTTTGTATGGATCACTTTATGCTTGTGAGCAGCTGTTTTGAGCTTTGAATTATATCAAACCTGACACCAGAAGCAGACTAACGGATGACCCGAGTGCTGTGTGTGTTGCTCTCAAACTTGCCAAGTATGAGCCAAGGCTAGACAAATTATCAGCATGCATGCAACAGCGAAAATCACATGAATTGTTCAAAAGCAGGCCAAATGCAAACGTTTAGCTTTCAATAAAAAATTGCTTGTATCATTGAAAGCTCTGTTATTGTTGTTTTTCTTTTAAGACAAAAGATGTTAAGGTATGAGTTGTTTTTTTCTAAACTAAAACCTCAGTATTCAGGTTAAATTGCCGTGTTGGCACTTTGCGATAAATAAGTGGGACAAAGTCATTTTTTCTAGTGCTGTTGTAACTTTAAACGGTCACTAAATGAACAGTTGTAAGTCAAGGACAACCTGTAAAACATTATTTATGTTTGCTGCAGAACAGGCTGACTTCCTTGTACCTATGTACAAATGGAGGTTTTAAACCAGGGGTCTTACAACTTGGCCCTTTTATGATTTGTGGACTTCAACTCCCAGAATTCCTCAGCCAGCGTGCCTGGCTGAGGAATTCTGGGAGTTGACGTCCACAAGTCATAAAAGGGCCAGGTTTGAAGACCCCTGTCTTAAAGCATCCTGACTGAGGAATTCTGGGAGTTGAAGTCCACAAGTCATCAAAGGGCCAAGTTGGAAGGCCCCTGTCTTAAATCATCCTGGCTGAGAATTCTGGGAGTTGAAGTCCCCAAGTTATCAAAGGGCCAAGTTGGAAGACCCTTGTCTTAAAGCAATCTGGCTGAGGAATTCTGGGAGTTGAAGTCCACAAGTCACAAAGGGCCATGTTTGAAGACCTCTGGTTTAAACATTTAAATAAACAGGGGAACAAAACAGTCCTTACTATAGCAAATCTTCCAAAACTGGAGGTCCCAAATAGACAATAACATGAAATGCCCCATTGGCTTTTAAATTGAATATTGAAAAATTAAAATTAAAAATAACATCAGGTGAGGGAAGAAAGAGGGGAGAGATGGGGAGAATAGATTTAAAACAAAAAAAACAAAAACAACACCTGTATTTGTATTTTATTTCCTATTTTCTCGATAGAGGGGTTAGCAAGAGGAAGGAGGAGGGAAAAATGAAACTGGATTAGCTGCAGTTTGTCTCCTTTCCA
Organism: Crotalus tigris; assembly: GCF_016545835.1. Lineage (NCBI taxonomy): Eukaryota > Metazoa > Chordata > Lepidosauria > Squamata > Viperidae > Crotalus > Crotalus tigris. The sequence continues at coordinate 609,166 of NW_024098046.1, read as the reverse complement.
TTCACGGGATTTATAATCTAAACAGCCAGCCTGGAAACTCCCAAGAGATATCAAAATGTCACTCCAGTTTAACCTCTGGCAACCTTCTTTGGTTTAAAAGGGAAGAAAAAATAAACAAAAAGAGATATATTAAGAGGACAGCTGTGTCATTCTAGACCAGCTTTCTCAGTGTTTTTTTTTTTTTTTTAAGAAGACAACCATTGGTCTGAAATGGTATAGGGTTTCCTGTCTGAGCAGGGGGTTGGACTAGAAGACCTCCAAGGTCCCCTCCAACTTCTATTCTATTCTATTCTATTCTTCTCTACTCTATTCTATATCCCATTCCATTCTATATTCCATTCCATTCCATTCTATTCTATTCCATTCCATTCCATATTTTCTCTTCTCTTCTCTTCCTCTTCTATATTCCATTCCATTCTATTCTATTCCATTCCATATTTTCTCTTCTCTTCTCTTCTCTTCCTCTTCTATATTCCATTCCATTCTATATTCTATTCCATTCCCTTCTATATTCCATTCCATTCCATATTCCATTCCATTCTATTCTATTCCATTCCATATTTTCTCTTCTCTTTTCTTTTCTTCTCTTCTCTTCTATATTCCATTGCATTCTATATTCCATTCCATTCCAATCCATTCCACTCCATTCCATATTTTCTATTCTATTCTATTCTATTCTATTCTATTCTATTCTATTCTATTCTATTCTAGAAATAGGTCTATTGTTTAATCACACTATTTTGAAAGCGGTCCAGGAATAACAATAAGAACGATGAATGGATCCAACTTGTCTTTGCGTCCGTCATTTTTTTAAATTGTTTTTCACGCTTCCTTACAAAAGCAGCCATCTTAGACTGAATTACAGGGGGTCCTCGACTTACGACCATTTGTTTAGCGACGGTTCAAAGTTACGATGTTGCTGGAAAAAAGGGACTCGCAATCAGTCCTCAGACTTAAAACCTTTGCCGAGATCAAACTCCGGGCAGTCGGCAACCGGCATGTATTTACGACGGCCGTAGCATCATCTTTGCCATTTATAACCTTCCCTGCAGGAACGCTGGGCCAATCACCAGGAGACGGTGAGTTCTAGTCCCACCTCTGGCACAAAAGCCAACTAGGTGACTTTGGGCCAATCACTAGGTGACGGTGAGTTCTAGTCCCGCCTTAGGCATGAAAGCCAGCTGGGTGACGTTGGGCCAATCATCAGGAGACGGTGAGTTCTAGTCCCACCTTAGCCATGAAAGCCAGCTGGGTGACTTTGGGCCAATCACCGGGAGACGGTGAGTTCTAGTCCCGCCTTAAGCAGGAAAGCCGGCTGGGTAACTTTGGGCCAATCACCAGGAGACGGTGAGTTCTAGTCCCGCCTTAGGCACGAAAGCCAGCTGGGTGACGTTGGGCCAATCACCAGGAGACGGTGAGTTCTAGTCCCACCTTAGATATGAAAGCCAGTGAGGGAAGCCGGGCATCAAAAAGGGTCATAAAATGGGGGCATGACTGCCTTAAGAACCACATCGTTTAAGGACAGAAGTTCTGATCCCAATTGTCGTCATAAGTGAAGGACTTTCCAGGAGATCTCGGAGGGGGGGGAGGAAGTGAAGTGTAAAAAAATAAAATAAAATGGGACTTTGGCACGTATCGCATGTCCTTTTGAGGTCCCGGGAGAATTGCGTCCAATTTCTCCTTTTTTAAAGAAAGTCCAGCAGATTAGATAATTGTTCCTTCAGGAGAAAATATTCAGAGCAAAAACATCGGAAGCCTTTTGAATTTCCCAGAGGAATAGTTATCCATCAACCCAACGGGCTCCTTGCCTTGGGCAGTAACAATATTCTCATTTTTTAAAAAAAAAAAAAAATCACGGTTTGGTTTTCCTGCAGCCCCAAAGGCAGCTTTTTGCTATGTATATATATGTATATATATATATATATATTAAAAAAAACTTGCATGCCTCTATTATCACTCAAGTTTTATAATGGGTGTGGTGGTGGTGGTGGGGGGAAATTTATTTATACCCTTCTTATCTTGCTCTGCCCTCTGGAGATTTGGAGAGGCTGGCAAGAAAGGCACAGCCATAAATTAGCCCGTTAAATTAGCCCTTCACAGCTGATAAAGACAGTGACGAAGGCAAAAAGGATAATCTTATTTTTAACTGGGGATCATAAATCAAAAGTGCAGAGAAAGGGCCAATGGGCACCTATTTGCAGATGTTTTGTCTCCTGATGTAATTCTTCTTACGTCCACTTTAATTGTTGTTTCTTAAAATATTTCATTAATTTTTTATTTTTGCAAATTGTAAGTGCTTAGTAAACAACGATGTAAAAAAGATGATGGGACTCTAGAAAGAGTACAGAGAAGAACAACAAAGATGATTAGGGGACTGGAGGCTAAAACATATAAGGAACGGTTGCTAGAATTGGGTCTGTCTAGTTTAACGAAGAGAAGGACGAGGGGGGACATGATAGCAGTCTTCCAGTATCTCAGGGGCTGCCCCAAAGAAGAGGGAGTCAAGCTATTCTCCAAAGGGCCTGAAGGCAGGACGAGAAGCAACGGATGGAAACTCATCAAGGAGAGAAGCAACCTAGAACTAAGGAGAAATTTCCTGACAGTCAGAACAATTAACCAGTGGAACAACCTGCCTCCAGAAATTTTGGCTGCGTTATGACTGGAGGATTAACAGAGGGATAGAATCAAGATCACGTGAAGTATTAATACCACTCTTCAATGCCTTGGTAAGGCCACACCTGGAATACGGCATCCAGTTTTGGTCACCACGATGTAAAAAAGATGCTGAGACTCTAGAAAGAGTGCAGAGAAGAGCAACAAAGATGATTTTAGGGGACTGGAGGCTAAAACATATAAGGAACGGTTGCTGGAATTGGGAATGTCTAGTTTAACAAAGAGAAGGACGAGGGGGGACAGGATAGCAGCCTTCCAGTATCTCAGGGGCTGCCCCAAAGAAGAGGGAGTCAAGCTATTCTCCAAGGCGCCTGAAGGCAGGACAAGAAGCAACGGGTGGAAACTAATCAAGGAGAGAAGCAACCTAGAACTAAGGAGAAACTTCCTGACAGTTAGAACAGTTAACCCGTGGAACTCCTTGCCTCCAGAAGCGGTGAATGCTCCAACACTGGAAGCTTTTAAGAAGAGACTGGACAGCCATTTGTCCAAAATGACACAGGATTTCCTGCCTGAGCAGGGGGTTATTCTTATCATCATCATTATCATCATCATCATCATCATTATTACTATTAACCTGTTGTCTGGGTCCATTTTTTACTTAAAAATACACATTCAATTCCTAATCTCTATCTCATTTTTCCAGCCAGTAATAAACGATACCCCGTCTTTGAACTTATTCTGTCTCTTCTTTTTCTTTTTTTCCTTCCGTATCGCTCTGTCCATTTCTACACATTTCTTTCTTTTTTTTCCAGGCAATGTTTTTTCATTTCTCGGACACTAAACCAGTACAATTCTTATGCTATTAATACATACAAACTTTAAATATATACATTTCCACTTCAATTGTTGATCACCCAGAGATGTGGGCTGCTCCTGCTTGTCCTCTACATACAACCGTTCATTTAATGACCGTTCGTTACTATGGCACGGCTGATCGGTCCTCGCACTTACGACCGTTGTAGCGTCCCCAGGGTCACATGATCAAAATTCAGGCACTTGGCAATGGACTCTTACTAATGATGGTCACAGTGTCCTGAGGTCACCCTGGGGACTTCCAAACCACAGATAGTCCTTGACTTACAACCATCCATTTATGACTATTCGAAGTTACGACGACACTGGAAAAAAGGGACTGAGGGCTGTTTTTCACACGTACGACCGTTGCAGGATCCTCAATGGTCAATGTGATCAAAAATTCAGTTGCTTGGCAACTGATTTGTATTTACGACGGTCGCAGTGTGTCCTGGGGGGGTCACGTGATCCCCTTTTCAGACCTTCTGACAAACTAAATCAATGGGGGGGGAAGCTGGATTCACTTAACAACCGTGTGTCTAACTTAACAATGGCAGTGATTCGCTTAAAAACCGGAGCGAGGAAGGTCATAAAATGGGTCAAAATTCACTTAAAAAGCTGACTTGCTTAACAACGTAAATTTGGGGGCTCCATTCTGGTCATAATTCGAGGACACCCCATAATAACAGAGGCTAGAAAACAAAGGCTTCCCTCGTCTTGTTTCTCCTTAGACTGAATTACAGGGAGTCCTCGACTTACGGCCATCCGTTTAGCGACGGTTCAAAATTACGACGTTGCTGGAAAAAAGGGACACGTAACCCGTCCTCAGACTTAAAACCTTTGGGGAGATCAAAACGAGGCAAAGTTCACTTCACGAATGTTTCACTTAGCAACAAAAATGGGGGGGGGATCAATTTTGGTCGTTAAATGGAGGATTGCCTGCAATCTCTCTTTTCCTACAGGAGAGACTCGTTTGTTTATCAGCGTATTGATTGACTGTCATGCTTGTGAGTTGGCTTCTGATTGCTTTTGGCTGCTTTGATCGTTTGTTCGTAAACCAAACCAGCCAGGATTTACGGCTACGCCAGATGGCCAACACTATAAATCTTTTAAATAAATAATAATAGTCTCCTTAAATCTATCTCCGTGCTTGGTAGGAGCCAAAAAGGCAACTTGATGACACATACATTAATGAATCACTTGTAATGAATGGTGGGAAGGGTGTCAGACAATGTTTTTGTGTTGTGTATGTGTTGTCTGGTGTGTCCCAAGACATTTGTTCAGCGGGCTTTGCCCTCCTTTTACTATCTGTCTTGCCACTGTCGTTAAGCGAATTAAGTTAGCAAACCAGTCGTTAAGTGAATCCGGCTTCCCACTTGACTTAGCTTGGCGGAAGGCCGCAAAAGGCCATCGCGTGACCCCAGGACACCGCAACCATCATCAATACGAGTCAGTTGCCAAAAGCGTCTGAATTTTGGATCACATGAAACCACGGGCATGCTGCAACAGTCACGGTCGCCAGTGTGAAAAACGGTCACGTCACTTTTTTCAGCGCCCTTGTGACTTTGAACGGTCGCTAAGTGAACTGTTGTAAGACGAGGACTTCCTGTAATAACAATCCAATTGTCTGAAATGGTGTGTAGGGTTTCCTGCCTGAGCAGGGGGTTGGACTAGATGACCTCCAAGGTCCCTTCCAACTTTGCAGGAGGACCTATACCATTTCAGACAGGTGATTGTCCAGTCTCTTTTTAAAAACTTCCAGTGATGGAGCGCCCACAATAATAATAATAATAATAATTATTATTATTATTATTTTACTATTGTTATTACTATTATTACTATCACTACTACTACTATTATTATTACTATTAAATCTCTCCAGATTAGCTGCGGAGCTGAGAGTATTGCCACTGGAATACCAAATTTAACTGGGGAAGGGATTTACCTCTTTGTCTATTATTTTAAGAAGTTTGATTTGAAATACAGACAGTCCTCAACTTACGACGTCAAGGGAGCCTGGCCAAGTCACGATGGTCCTAAAACGGGTAGTTTCAAGTGGACCTACCCAATTTTACAATCATTTTTGCAGTGGCCGTTAAGCAAATCACTGCAGTCGTTAAGCAAGTCACACGGTCGTTAAGCGAATCCAGCTCCCCTCGTTGACTTTGCTTGTCAGAAGCCTGCTGGGAAGGTTGCGAACGGCGATCACGGGACACCCCCCCTCCCCCGCGATGCTGCGACTGTCATAAATACACATGCTGGTGGTATTTTGCAATGTTGATCTCATGATCCTGGGACTGCTATGACGGTCATAAATGTGAGGACTGGTCTTCAGTCCCCTTTGTCACTGTAACTTGGAATGGTCACTAAAATGAAGGGTGGTAAGTACGGTATTTATCTCCTGTTCTTCTGTATAATTGCAGTCCCTTTGCCCTCCACTAGGGGCATTCTCGGGAAGCTCTCTGCTGCCCCTGGTGGAGCAGGCGGGAACCTACTCACCTTGTCTTGGCTGTTGAGCTCTTGATAAGGGATGTGAGCAGGCAGGTAGGTGTGTAGGAGGGCGCAGAAGGCCAGGCCGTCACTCCAGCTGCTGCTGAAGTTGGTGATGTCGATATTCTGCAAACGCAACGAGAGGAGAAGAATGATGCATGGATGATGTAACCTAGTTGGGTCATGAAACGTCTGCAAGGAAACCAGGTTCGGAGAGCACCAAGGACCCCACGGTTCTTCTCCTCCCCCTCCCCCTCCTCCTCCACCCCGACACCTCACTCTCTTCTCACACTGATGATGTAACCTAGCTGGGTCATGAAACATCTGCAAGGAAACCAGGTTCGGAGAACACCAAGGACCGCTAGGAATACATGGATTCGTTTAACGACTATGGCCATGGTGGCGAACCTATGGCACGCGTGCCAGAGGCGGCACTTAGAGCCCTCTTTGTGGGCACACGCGCCGTCGCCCCAGTCCTAGGCCTTCAGCTGGGTTTTATAAAACCTTTTCGCTTTAGGCCTCCGCCGTTGTGTGCAAAAAAAAAAAAAAAAAGGTTCAATCGATCAGTCAATTTTAACTTCTTGCGGGGGAAAAAAAAGATCTTGCAAAGTTGGAATTGATGGATTGAACTTTTTAGTCCCACCCAGTCTGCCATTACTACCATAGCCCAATGGGCCACACCCACCCAATGGGCCACACCCACCCGGCCCCCGACGATGCATAAGTGGGTTTTGGGTTGCAGTTTGGGCACTCGGTCTCTAAAAGGTTCACCATTGTTGGACTATGGTGTTCACTTAACAACCAATGCAAAAAAAGGTAATAAAATCATGTTCAGTCACATGGTTATGGTGACTGATCACCGTCACGACTTACGACGGACATTCTGTGATCCATTATGGTCAGAAGTCAAGGACTCCCTCGGATCTGACCACAGGGCTTCCCAAACCTGGATGAATAAGCCCAAAATTGAGTAAAAGTGGTTTTCCTTTTGTTCATGACACACAGTGCCATTACCCAATCCTTAAATAAGGATTTTCTGATAAGCGGGAAAAAGAGAGTTCCTGATAAGCAATTTTGGAAATAAAGGGAGTTTAAAAAAAAAAAAAACGGGAAAGCAATGATTCACAACATACGTTTTTTTTTTTTTTTAAAAAAATCCCTTGAAATTATTCAAGCAAGTCACATGGAATTGACAGGGGGTTTTCCCTGGTCTTCCCACATGAGCAGAGGTTGGACTAGATGACCTCCAAGGTCCCTTCCAACTGTTATTCTGTACTGGTAAATCCTCGATTTTACAAGCATTCATTTAGTGACCGTTCGGAAGTTACAACAACAGTGGAAAAAGTTGCCATTTTTTCACATTTTTAACAACCGGCGCAGTGTCTCCGGAGTCGCGTGATCAAAATTCAGACGCCTGGTGATTGACTCACAGTTACGACGGTCGCAGTGTCCCGGCGGGTCACGTGATCCCCCTTTTGCGACCTTCTGACAAGCAAAGACAATGGGGGGAAGCCGGATTCACTTAAAAACCGTGTTGCTAACTTGACAAATGCAGGGATTCACTTAACAACAATAGCAAGAAATGTCATAAAGTGGGGCACAACTGACTGAAAAACTGTCTCACTTTGCAATGGAAAATTTGGGGCTCCAGTTTCTTTTATTGATTTAGAAAACCTCTTTGCCGGTCATCTCCTGTTCTAATGACTATGGGCAACTTAATTGTGGACCTAAGTTATTTTGTTGTTGTTAGTTGCGAAGTCGTGTCCGACTCATCGCGACCCCATGGACAACGTTCCTCCAGGCCTTCCTGTCCTCTACCATCTTCTGGAGTCTCTTTAAGCTCACACCTCCTGCTTCAGGGACTCCATCCAGCCCCCTCATTCTCTGTCGTCCCCTTCTTCTCTTGCCCTCCATCTTTCCCAGCATCAGGCTCTTCTCCAGGGAGTCCTTCCTTCTCCTTAGGTGGCCAAAGGACTTGAGTTTCAACTTCAGGATCTGGCCTTCTAAAGAGCAGTCGGGGTTGATCTCTTCTAGGACTGACCGGTTGGATCGCCTTGCAGTCCAGGGGACTCGCAGGAGTCTTCTCCAGCACCAGAGTTCAAAGGCCTCCATTCTTTTGCGCTCAGCCTTTTTTATGGTCCAACTTTCACAGCCATACATTGCAACTGGGAAAACCTAAGTTATAGAATGGCCTATAATTCTGTAATTCCCACAGACCCTAACTGGATGGGGGAAGGGGGCTGTTCAATGCTGAACCACCACCTTATTGACAGGAGGACCCACATTGGCAACAAATGGAAACTAACCAAGGACAGAAGCAACCTGGAATTAAGGAGAAACTTCCTAACAGGTAGGACAATTAACCAGTGGAACAGCTTGCCACCAGAAGTTGTGGGTGCTCCAACACTGGAGGTTTTTAAGAAGAGACTGGACAGCCATTTGTCTGAATGGGTGATAGATAATGGGTGGATGGATGGATGGATGGGAGATAGATAGATAGATAGATAGATAGATAGATAGATAGATAGATAGATAGATATAGATACAGTAGATAGGTACGTAGGTAGATGATAAATAGATGATAGATAATACGTAAATGATAGATAGATGATTGATAGATAGGTAGGTAGGTAGGTGATAGATTGTAGGTAAATGATAGATAGGTAGGTAGCTGGTAGGTAGGTAGATAGATGGATGATAAATAGATGATATAGACAGATGATAGGTAAATGATAGATATAGAGATATAGAGATAAATAGATAGGTAGGTAGGTAGGTAGGTAGGTAGGTAGGTAGGTAGGTAGGTAGGTGATAAATAGATGATTGTAGGTAAATGATAGGTAGGTAGCTGGTAGGTAGGTAGGTAAATAGATGGATGATAAATAGATATAGATAGATGATAAGTAAATGATAGAGATAGATAGATAGATAACGGGTGGATGGATGGATGGATGGATGGATGGATGGATGGATGAGAGATAGATAGGTAGGTAGGTAGATAGGTGATAAATAGATGATTGTAGGTAAATGATAGGTAGGGAGCTGGTAGGTAGGTAGATGGATGATAAATAGATGATATAGATAGATGATAGGTAAATGATAGATTGATAGATGATAGGTAAATGATAGAGATAGATAGATAGATAGATAGATAGATAGATAGATAGATAGATAGATAGATAATGGGTGGATGGATGGATGGGAGATAGATAGATAGATAGGTACGTAGGTAGATAGATGATAAATAGATGATAGATAATACATAAATGATAGATAGATAGATAGATAGGTAGATAGATACGTACGTACGTAGGTAGATAGGTGATAAATAGATGATAGATTGTAGGTAAATGGTAGATAGGTGGGTAGCTGGTAGGTAGGTAGATAGATGGATGATAAATAGATGATATAGATAGATGATAGGTAAATGATAGAGATAGATATAGAAATAGATAGATAGATACATAGATAGATGATAAATAGATAGATATAGATAGGTAAATGATAGATGGATGGATGGATGGATGGATGGATGGATGGATGGATGGAAGGATGGATGGATGGATAGATAGACAGACAGACAGACAGACCTTTATTGTCATTTTTTACTGTGGGCACAATGGCACACATTACAAATGAAATTAAGCCCTTGCTCTCAAAGTGTACACATACATAATAATACACATTTAAACACGCTATACACAACCTATGTATAACCTACACACCCTTACAAATAAGTTCTCCTGCCTGAGCAGGGGGCTGGACTAGAAGACTTTCAAGATCCCTTGAGCTCTTTTCTGATTGACTGATTACCATTTTAATAACACAAAAAACGGGGCTAACCTGTGTGGTAGAAACAGCTCCAGGATAACACAATCAATCAACGCGCAATTGGTGGAAAGAAAATAAAATAACCCACCCCCCCTTTTGGGGGGACCTTTGTGGGAAAATTAAAATTGGGTGCAGATGTCCAGGACAACACGGATTCAGGGCACAGCACCCTGTGTGTGTGTCTGTGAGTTTGTGTGTGTGTGAGTGTGTGTGTGTGTGTGTGTGTTGTGTTGTGTGCGTGCAACAGCTCTGCTGCCTCCAGCCTTCTTTTTAAATTGTCAACAGCCCTAATTTGATTCAAGAGGTTGGCTAAGATTGGATTAGCTGGCTTAGGCACTCTCTCAACATCCCAAGAAGAACAGTACAGTCACACAGTACGCAACTGCCAACTCGGGGCGGGTGTGTATGGGTGAAAGTTGAGACTTTGTGCGCTCGGTGCTGCATCCATGGGGCCAAAACGGTAGGTGTCACATTCTGGGGTCCTGGCAGCGAATCACCCCACTTTGGGTGGGGGGGGGAGGTGCTGGATTTACAACAGTTCATTTAGTGGCCATTTCAAAGTTACGACGGCGCTGGAAAAAGCGACTTACGACTGGTTCTCACACTTATGACTGTCGAAGCATCCCCCGTGGGTCACGTGGATCCAAATTCAGAGGCTTGCTAACTGACTCACATTTATGACGGTCACAGTGTCCCGGAGGGATCACACGATCCCCTTTTATGACCTTTTGACAAGCAAAGTCAATGGGGGGGGGAAGCCTGATTCACTTAACAACCATGTCACTCAGTAACTGCAGTGATTCACTTAACAACGGTAAAAAGGGGCCAAATTCACTTAGCCACTGTCTCACATCGCAACAGAAGTTTTGTGGTTCTAAGTCAAGGACCACCTAGAGGAGAAAAGTAACATGCCATTTCTGAGCCCGGTTAAGAACTAACTGTTAATTTAATTTACTGTTAATTTAATTTAAAGGATAGCCCCCCCCCCACCGCCGCCATCTTGCCAGCCAAAGAATTATTCTCTGTGTTGCTTATAATGTAATTAAAAACAGAAATATGCAGACAATAATTCAAACCGAAAGAGTGAAATATGATTGATGCCATTATAAGGCCTGACAGGTTTAATTGGAAGGGATTGGCAATGCCCTTGAATTACAATTAAATCAACTCATTGTCATTTATGCTGGCTGGGGGATTCTGGGAGTGGAAGTCCACCCATCTTAAAGCATGTGGCTGGGGGATTCTGGGAATGGAAGTCCACCCCTCTTAAAGCAGGCTGGCTAGGGAATTCTGGGATTGGAAGTCCACCCATCTTAAAGCATGCTGACTGGGGGATTCTGGGAGTGGAAGTCCACCCCTCTTAAAGCAGGCTGGCTGGGGAGTCCATCCATCTTAAAGCATGCTGGTTGGGGGATTCTGGGAGTGAAAGTCCACCTCCCCTAAAGCATGCTGGCTGGGGAATTCTCGGAGTGGAAGTCTACCCCTTTTAAAGCATCTGAGTGAGGGATTCTGGGAGTGGAAGCCCTCCTCTCTTAAAGCAGGCTGGCTGGGGGATTCTGGGAGTGGAAGTCCACCCCTCTTAAAGCATGCTGGCTGGGGAATTCTGGGAGTGGAAGCCCACCCCTTTTAAAGCATCCTGACTGGGGGATTCTGGGAGTGGAAGTCCACCTCTCTTAAAGCAGGCTGGCTGGGGAATTCTGGGAGTGGAACTCCACACCTGTTTAACTGGCCAAGCCTAAAAAAAAACCCCTGGCTTTGAATGAACGGATGTGTCTGCCAAGCCTTTTGTCCGAGATGCTCCAGGACAAAAGTCAAAAGGGAGGAAAAAACTTGGCCGAGGCGGAAGCCACTGAGAAGTCTGCCACTTGGCCAAGGGTCCCGCACAATGCGAGGAAGACCTCGGTGGCCCCATCCGGCCTGGCATCCTGTCCGCCCCACGTCCAGGAGGCCTTGGAGGGACGTGAAAGTCCCAACGAAGGAGGGTCCTCGCCCACGTCAGCCGCGACCTTGAAGTCTGAAGATCTGAAGAACCTTTTTGAGAGTTATGGGACACTCGTAAATTCAGGAAAAAAACGATCAGCGGACAAAAGACGGGAAGAGCGGGGGGGGGGGTGTTTGGAGTCCTCGTGGTCAATGGCTGGTGGAACAGCCCAAAGTTCCCCCCCCCCCAGGCCAGCATCCTGTTTCCCACAGGGGCCAGCTGGGGAAGTCCAGCTAGCGTTGAAGCAGATCGCTTTGCAACGTCGCTCTGCTTAGCAACGGTGACTCAGTTTCCCAGAGGGACAGCCAAGGGTCCAGAGAAAACCCTGCCCCCTTCTCTGGCCCTTAGGTTTCATGCCAGCTACCGAGAGAGAATTCTAGAATGGAATAGAGCTGGAAGGGGCCTTGGGGGTCATCTAGTCCAGCCCCTCGCTCAAGCAGGAGAACTGTGACAAGACAGGTTGCGAAACAGGGCGAAACTGACTGAACAAATGTCTCAGCTAACGACAGAAATTTGGGGCCCGTTTGCGGTCGTAGGTTGAGGACTACCTGTCATCCAGATGCCCTAAGTCGTAATGTGATGGAGGAGGATAACTAAAGTGTTGGACAGCCATTTTGTCTGAAATGGGATAGGGTTTCCTGCCTGAGCAGGGGGTCGGACTAGATGACCTCCAAGGTCCCTTCCAACTTTATTATTACTATTATTATTAACAATCTGCCTCCAGAAGCTGTGAATGCTCCAACACTGGAAGTTTTTAAGAAGAGACTGGACAGCCATTTGTCTGAAATGGTATAGGGTTTCCTGCCTGAGCAGGGGGTTGGACTAGAAGACCTCCAAGGTCCCTTCCAACTGTTATTTTATCCCATCCTGTCCTATTCTCCAAAGCGCCTGAAGGCAGGACAAGAAGCAATGGATGGAAACTGATCAAGGAGAGAAGCAACCTGGAATTAAGGAGGAATTTCCTGACAGTTAGAACAATTAACCAGTGGAACAACCTGCCTCCAGAAGTGGTGAATGCTCCAACACTGGAAGTTTTTAAGAAGAGACCGGACAGCCATTTGTCTGAAATGGCACAGGGTTTCCTGCCTGAGCAGGGGGTTGGACTAGATGACCTCCAAAGTCTCTTCTCACTTTATCATCATCATCATCATCATCATCATCACCATCATCATCATTATTAACAACCTGCCTCCAGAAGCGGTGAATGCTCCAACACTGAAAGTTTTTAAGAAGAGACTGGACAGCCATTTGTCTGAAATGGTACAGGGTTTCCTGATTGAGCAGGGGGTTGGACTAGATGACCTCCAATGTCCCTTCCGACCTTATTATTGTTACTATGATTAAAAAGTGTTGGACATCACTCTCAAAATATTTTTGAGACGTGTTCAACTGCCGGAGCCAGACAGCAGGCGTGGAACGATAATCGCAAACATGACGGAGAGAAAAAAAAAATTAAGAACAGAACAGCTGCTAATTTAGCGTTAATTGGCCGGGCTCAGATTGACGTTTCCTCTGAGTTATGTCCTTAAGGCTTGGCTAGCCATTTTTAATCGGATTTTCTTTCCAAGCATCCCATTCTGCAAGAGGTGATTTTACCAGATGTGCTAAGACTACAAGACCCATGTGCCTGGGTCGCGAAATGTTTGCCCCCCCCCCCCCGAGGGAAGCTAAAAATTCAGATCAAAAAGTTAAATCTGGATCAAACAATTCAGAGCCATGATGAAAGATTCAAGAGGTATGCGAAACTTCCACGTTTGCCTTTTTTTTTAGTAGTTTAGACTTTAGTTGGATTTTAGTACATGAGATAAGTGGAGGGGGGGGGAAATGGGAGTTTCTGATAAGCAGTTTTGGCTAATAAAGGGAGTAAAAAAGTGGGAAAGCAATGATTCACAACATCAATTTTTTTAAAAAAGAAATTTCCCTTGAAATTATTCTAGCAAGTCACATGGAGTTGACGGGGGGGGGGGGAATTTTCCTCGGTCTTCTTATTTGAGGGGTTGGACTAGATGACCTCCAAGGTCCCTTCCAACTGTTATTCTGTACTGGTAATTCCTTTCGTGACCATCCCAACAGCAGTGGAAAAAGTTACCCCTTTTCACACTTAACAACCGTCAGTGTCCCCAGGGTCAAAATCTAAACGCTTGGCCGCTGACTCGTATTTGCGACCGGAGGGGGGGGGGCAGAGGTCATGCGATCCCCAGCTGCAGTCGTAAGTAGAGGACTACCTGTAGCCAGAGAACGGGGCCTATGGTTTCCCAAACTCGGGGCGAGAATCTGTTCACCCCGCCTGGGATTTGAGGGGTGGGTGGGTGGGTGGGATCGCCTCTTTTCTGAAAGGAAGTGTTTTCCGTCTCGGAGCAAGAAAATCTGATTTTTTTCGATTGGTTTCTCAAAGGGGCGACAGGGACGGTAAGACAAATGATCTCATATCCTCATGTTTTGTCGTGTCCGGCCTGGTGACGCCGTGCTAGATTATTCTCGGACAGCTGAAGATGACATGGCCAGCCATTCTTCGTCAGGAAAATCCACACAGAGAATTATGTCCTCGGAGAACTTGAATCATTGGTTGTCCCCCAAAATGGAAATTATTCTCCCCCCCAAGAAGAAAGAAAGGAAGGAAGGAAGGAAGTCAGACAGGGAGGGAAGGAAGGAAGGAAGGAAGGAAAGAAAGAAAGAAAGAAAGAAAGAAAGAAAGAAAGAAAGAAAGAAAGAAAGAAAGAAAAAAGAGAGAGGGAGAGAGGGAAGGAAGAAGGAAAAGGAAGGGGAAGGAAGGAAAAGAAAGAAAGAAAGAAAGAAAGACAAGGAGGGAAGGAAGAAAGAGGGAGGGAAGGAAGGAAAAGAAAGAGGGAGAAGGAAGGAAAAGAAAGAAAGAAATGGAGGGAAGGAAGGAAGAAAAGAAAGACAGAAAGAAAGACAGACTGAAAGAAAGAAGAAAGAGAGAGGGAGGGAGGGAAGGAAAAGAAAGGAAGGCAGGAAGAAAGAGAGGGAGGGAAGGAAGGAAGGAAGAAAGAAAGGAAGGAAAAGGGGGGAAGGAAGAAAAAGAAAGAAAAAGAAAGAAAGACCCCTGTTTCTGCCTCCTCGCTCCCTCCTGGGTGCTTTCCAGGTATCCCATAATGGGAGCAGTCCTGAGGGGGGGGGCAGGAGCAGGGCGTGGTCAAAACAATCCAGGTGTGTCCGAAGCTCCGCCTGTTTTACCTGCAGATGTTCGAGTGCTCAATCTGACCTGAAGCTCGGCAGGTTCTTTCTTTCTTTCTTTCTTTCTTTCTTTCTTTCTTTCTTTCTTTCTTTCTTTCTTTCTCTCTCTCTCTCTCTTTCTTTTTCTTTCCTTCCTTCCTTCCTTCCTTTCTTCTCTCTCCCTCTCTTCCTTCTCCCCTTTATCTCCTTCTTTCCATTTTCTCTTTCTTCCTCTCTCTTTCTTCCTCCCTTCATCTCCTTCCTTCCTTCCCCCCTCCCTCCCAGAATTCTCTGGCCAGAATTCTGGCTGGGGGATTCTGGGAGTTGAAGTCCACCCCTCTTAAAGTAGGCTGGCTGGGGGATTCTGGGAGTGGAAGCCCACTCCTCTTAAAGCAGGCTGGCTGGGGGATTCTGGGAGTAGAAGACAATCCTTCTTAAAGCATGCAGGCTGGGGGATTCTGGGAGTGGAATCCCACCCCTCTTAAAGCATCCTGACTGGGGGATTCTGGGAGTGGAAGTCCACCCCTCTTAATGCAGGCTGGCTGAGGAATTCTGGGAGTGGAAGCCCACCCCACTTAAATCATGCTGGCTGGGGGATTCTGGGAGTGGAAGCCCACCCCTCTTCCATCTCCCGAGACTGAGCCACACGGGATGAGAGAGGTGGAATGCAACCAAATGTGATCCAGTGATCCAGAGCGAAGGGGCTGCTAATTCCTCTCCCCCCCCCCGCCCCGGTTACAGTCGTACAAAAGAAAGATTTCTAGGGAGATGGTGGAAACACCCCTCCATCATTTTTTGGCAGATCTCTTCTCTCCAGGATCAAACGAAATAATTTTCTTGGAGGGAATATAAGATACCCCTTGTGGAGATGGGCAGCTACAGACATGCAATGAACAAATAAATAAAACGTGGAAAGATTTATGGAGGGGAAGGAGCCTCAAAGCAGCTGGGGCGGGGGTCCGGTCAGACCCCAGGGGAGGTGTTTGTGTTGGAGGAGGGTCCCTGGACCCAACCCTAACCCTTCCCTTGCAGGGCATTTCAGGCATGTCCAGAAGGAGGCAACGGAAGGAGGGGTCACTTGCTCAAGGATGTAGCTTCTCCCACCGGTTGTAAATTCGGGGAGCTGTCCCCTCCCTCCCAGCCCATCTGGAAGGCGCCCTGCTCCGGAAGTGGTGCAAAGCTGGGTGGGGTCAATGCAATTTGCTCCCCAGAGTCATTTTGTTATGAGACGGGTGACCAATAAATCGATTGAGTCAATGAATGAATGAATGAATGGAAGGAAGTAGGGATGGAGAAAGAAAGAAAGAAAGGAAGGAAGGAAGGAAGGAAGGAAGGAAGGAAGGAAGGAAGGAAGGAAGGAAGGGAAAAAAAAGAAAGAAAGGAAGGAAAAAATAAAGGAACGAAGGAAGAAAGAAAGGAAGGAAAATAAATAAAGGAAGGAAGAAAGAAAGGAAGAAAGGAAGGAAAATAAATAAAAGAAGGAAGGAAGGAAGGAAGGAAAATAAATAAAGGAAGGAAGAAAGAAAGGAAGAAAGAAATGAAGGAAAATAAATAAAGGAAGGAAGGAAAGAAGGAAAGAAGGAAGGAAAAAAAGGAAGAAAGGAAAAAGAAAGGAAGAAAGGAAGGAAGAAAAAGGTAAATGAATGAATGAATGGAAGGAAGTAGGGATGGAGAAAGAAAGAAAGAAAGGAAGGAAGGAAGGAAGGAAGGAAGGGAAAAAAAAGAAAGGAAGAAAGGAAGGAAAAAATAAATAAAGGAACGAAGGAAGAAAGAAAGGAAGGAAAATAAATAAAGGAAGGAAGAAAGAAAGGAAGAAAGGAAGGAAAATAAATAAAAGAAGGAAGGAAGGAAGGAAAATAAAGGAAGGAAGAAAGAAAGGAAGAAAGAAATGAAATAAATAAAGGAAGGAAGGAAAGAAGGAAGGAAAAAAGGAAGAAAGGAAAAAGAAAGGAAGAAAGGAAGAAAAAAGTAAATGAAGGAAGGAAGGAAGGAAGGAAGGAAGGAAGGAAGGAAGGAAGGGAGTTGGGGGGGGGGGCTTAAAAATTCAAGTACATGTAGTCCTCAATGTACAACTACCACTGGGAAATTCTGGTCCCAGAATTTCCACCGTTAAATGAAGCGGTTGTTAAAACCAGGACGTGCCCCATTTTACGAACTTTTTGCCAAGGTTGTTAAGTGAATCATTGCAGTTGTTAAGTAAATCACAAGGTCGATAAGCGAAGCCACCTTCCCCCACCAACCGTGCTCGTCAGAAGCCACCTGGGAAGGTCGCTAATTGGGGGTCAGGTGACCCCCGGGAGGCTGCAACCGTTGTAAATACATGCCAATTGCAAGCGCTTAAAGTTGGATCATGTGACCATGGGGACACTGCGAGGGTCGTAAGTGTGAGGACGGGTTCCTAAGTCACTTTTTTCAGGTCTGTCGCCACTTTGAACAGTTGCTAGGGTTTCCTGCATGGGCGGGAGGGGGTTGGACTAGATGACCTCCAAGGTTCTTTCCAATTTCTTCTTCTTCTTCTTCTTCTTCTTCTTCTTCTTCTTCTTCTTCTTCTTCTTCTTCTTCTTCTTCTTCTTCTTCTTCTTCTTCTTCTTCTTCTTCTTCTTCTTCTCCTCCTATAAAATTATATATAATAATAATAACAACAACAACAATAAAGTTGGAAGGGACCTTAGAGGTCATCGGGTCCAACCCCCTGCTCAGGCAGGAAACCCTATACCATTTCGGACAAATGGCTGTCCAGTCTCTTCTTAAAAACTTCCAGTGTTGGAGGATTCACAGCTTCTGGAGGCAAGGAGTTCCACTGGTTAATTGATCTAACTGTCAGGAAATTTCTCCTTAATTCCAGGTTGCTTCTCTCTTTGGTTAGTTTCCATCCGTTGCTTCTTCTCCTGCCTTCAGGTGCTCTGGAGAATAGCTTGACTGCCTCTTCTTTGGGGCAGCCCCTGAGATACTGGAAGGCTGCTATCCTGTCCCCCCTCGTCCTTCTCTTCATTAAAGTAGACATCCCCAATTCCAGCAACTGTTCCTTATATGTTTTAGCCTCCAGTCCCCTGATCCTCTTTGTTGCTCTTCTCTGCACTCTTTCCAGAGTCCCACCATCTTTTTTACATCGTGGTGACCAAAACTGGGTGCAGTTATTCCAAGTGTGGCCTTCCCAAGGCCTTGTAAAATGTTGTTGTTGTTGTTGTTGTTGTTGTTGTTGTTGTTCTTCTTCTTCTTCTTCTTCTTCTTCTTCTTCTTCTTCTTCTTCTTCTTCTTCTTCTTCTTCTTCTTCTTCTTCTTCTTCTTCTTCTTCTTCTTCTTCTTCTTCTTCTTCTTCTCCTTCTCCTTCTTCATCATCATCATCATCATCATCATCATCATCATTATATCAATTAAACGAACAGTTGTAATTTGAGAATCATGGACGGGGTTTGAGACGGGCTGAGTTTGACGCTTTCAGCTTAGGAAAGCCCCCCCTTCCTCCAAGCGACGTTTTAGGGGGGTTTTCGTGGAAGGGAGCTTCTGCGGTTCCCCCCCTCCCCAAATACCCTGCCGGAAGTCCCTCCCACCCTCCCGC
Organism: Crotalus tigris; assembly: GCF_016545835.1. Taxonomy (NCBI): domain Eukaryota; kingdom Metazoa; phylum Chordata; class Lepidosauria; order Squamata; family Viperidae; genus Crotalus; species Crotalus tigris. The sequence goes on along the minus strand of NW_024098046.1, from coordinate 590,666 downwards.
CCCCTTCCAAAGACCCAGTCAGAGACACAAAACCCTTTTTGCTCCAAGGATAACACAATCCGGAAGAGAGCAGCCTGGAAAAAAAAAATGCCTTTGGCCAAGCCGAGCCAACAATCACAAAATGCCTTTTTTTGTGAAGACCGTCCGGCGGAAATACCTTCGGCAGCCGAAAATAAAATTGAAAAGGAAGCAAAAATACTCTTTGGCTCTCCTTTGATCCCAAAGGTTTATTTTAATTTCTTGGTTCTGTGTGCGTGTCTGTGCGCGCGCCCACATGTGTGTGTGTGAAGTTTGTCATGCACAAACTTGGCACAACCCGGGGGATGGCTTACGGCACCGGGCCTGGGTGTGTGAAATCTCACAAACCCCGAGGCAAGGCGGTTTCGTTCTGGGTTAGAAAAACCGGAAAGAGCAGGAAAAAAACAAATTGGTCTTTTGCTGAAATTTACTGATAGCTTCAATTTTGGCTGCAACGGGTCCAGTGATCCTCAAATTATGACGGTCGTTTGCTGACCGTTTTAAGCTATGAGGGACCTCCCCAGGGATAGAGGTAACTGTCCTTCCTTCCTCCCTCCCTCTCTACTTCCTTCCTCCTCTTCCTTCCTCCCTTTCCTCTTTCCCTCCCTCCCTCCCTTCCTTTCTCCCTCCCCTCCCCTCCTTTCTTTCCTTCCCTTCTTCCTTCCTTCCTCCCTCCCTCCCTTCCTTTCTCCCCTTCCTTTCCTTCCCTTCTTCCTTCCTTCCTCCCTCCCTCTTTACTTTCTTCCTCCTTTTCCTTCCTCCCTTTCCTCTTTCCCTCCCTCCCTTCCTTTCCCCCTTCCCTCCTTTCTTTCCTTCCCTTCCCTTCCTCCCTTTCCTCCCTTCCTCTTTACTTCCTTCCTTCCTTCCTCCATCCCTTCCCTCCCTCTTTACTTCCTTCCTCCTTCTCTTCCTTCCTCCCTTTCCTCTTTCCCTCCCTCCCTTCCTTTCTCCCTTCCCTCCCCTCCTTTCTTTCCTTCCCTTCCTTCCTCCCTTCCTTTCTCCTTCCCCTTCCTTTCCTTCCCTTCTTCCTCCCTCCCTCCCTCTTTACTTTCTTCCTCCTTTTCTTCCTTCCTTCCTCCCTTTCCTCCCTCCATCCCTTTCTCCCTCCCCTTCCTTTCCTTTCCCTCACTTCTTCTTTCCTTCCTCCCTTCCTTCCTTTCCTTCCTTCCTTTTCTGTCCTCCATCCCTCCCTTTCCTCCTTCCTTTCCTCCCTCCCTCTTCCCATCCCTTCCTTCCCTTCCCTTTCACCCTTTCCCCCCCCATCTTTGCAGGCAGAATCGCCCCTCCTTGCACAGACGTGGCGATGGACTCTCTCAGGGTCTTCTATGCATAGGCCCCGGACGCTGCCAACTGGCTGTGCAGACGGCCGATTGGCTAGAAGGTGACCAATCACCTCCAGTGCCCCAGCCAGCCCGCTTGCTTGGCTCAAAACCTGCCCAGCCCCCCCTTGAGGATTTCCGATGCGGGATCCCCGCAGAGATCACCCCGAGTTGGGAATCTCAGCAGACGCGGGGCCTCCAGTGTGAGGAGCATCCTCAGCGCAAATCCTTTCGCTCCCAAGACGTAAAAAAGGGAGACCGTTTCAAAAAGGACACGACAAATAACCATTTACTCACCGGGTAGCCCTCGGCTTTCTTCTGACACCATTTCAAGAGCGCGTTCCGCTTTGAGCCGCCATATTCCCTGGCCAGCGCAGCCAGGGGATCCTTCCTCTCCACACTAAAAGCCAGAAGAAGAACAGAATGACAGAGTTGGGAGGGACCCTGGAGGTCATCTAGTCCAACCCCCTGCTCATGCAAGAGATCCTATACCATGTCTGATAAAAGGTCCCCAACCTTTTGGGCACCAGGGACCGGTTCCGTGGAGAGAGGTTTTTCCGCTGACCGGAGAGTGCGTGGATTTATGTATTGCCTGCATCCCGTGGATGGGGGTTTGCTTGTTTGTGTGGACCGGTTGCTGGCGTGCCGCGGCCCGGTACCAGTCTACAGACTGGGGGTTGGGGACCCGGGTTCTAGTCCAACCCCCTGCTCAAGCATCTTTACCAATCCAGACAAGTGGCTGTCTAATCTCTTCGTGAAGACCTACAGTGAGGGAGCACTTACAACTTCTGGAGGCAAGGAGTTCCACTGGTGAATTGTCCTCACTGTTAGGAAGTTTCTCCTTAATGCCAGGTTGCTTCTCTCCTTGATCAGTTTCCAACCCTTGTTTCTCGTCCTGCCTTCAGGTGGCTTTGAAGAATAACACGACCCCCTCCTCTTTGTGGCAGCTCCCCAGATACTGGAACTCTGCTATCATGTCTCCCCTATTTCTTCTTTTCTTTAGCCTCGCTCAGGGGTAGGCAGCCTTGGCTCTTTTATGATTGGTGGACTTCAACTCCCAGAATTCCTGAGCCAGCATGGGGGAGCTATGGCTCCCTTCATGACTCGTGGACTTCAACTCCCAGAATTCCTGAGCCAGCATGGGGGAGCTCTGGCTCCCTTCATGACTCGTGGACTTCAACTCCCAGAATTCCTGAGCCAGCATGGGGGAACTATGGCCGCCTCATGACTCATGGACTTCAACTCCCAGAATTCCTGAGCCATCCATGGCTCAGCTTGGAAACCTCTCCCTTTCCCCTCAGCGTGGCTGGCTCAGGAATTCTGGGAGTTGAAGTCCACGAGTCATAAAAGAGCCAAGGTTGCCTATCCCTGGCCTAGGCCGCTTTATGACTCGCAGACTTCAACTCCCAGAATTCCTGAGTCAGCACAACTCAGCTTGGAAACCTCTCCCTTTTCCCTCAGCGTGGCTGGCTCAGGAATTCTGGGAGTTGAAGTCCACGAGGCATAAAAGAGCCAAGGTTGCCTATCCCTGGACTAGCCAAATCCAAGTCCTGCAGCCGTTCTTTATATGTTTTAGTCTCCAGGCTTTTGACCATCTTTAGCTGCTCTTCTCTGGACTTTTTCCATTTATTTATATGTAAGGGTGTAGGTATATACATACATTGCATGTGGCATGCTTATATGTGCGTCGTGCATGTGCACGCTTTTGAGAGCAGGCAGCAGAAATTCATTTTTGAGGTGTGCCAGCGTGCCCCCAGTTAAAAAAAAAATGACAATAAAAGTATCTTATCTGCCTGACTCACCTGAGTTTGCTGGGTGGTTTTAAGCCGCTGGGCGTGGAGGTGAACATCCGGCCCCCAAAGGTCATAGTGGGGGGCTTGCTGAGTGACTCCAGGGAGGGGCTCTTGCGTAGGAAGGGATCCGGCTTCATCTCCTCGTGCCTCCCTTTGAGCAGATCTTCCAAGGAAAGAAGGAGAAGCATTAAAAGCCTGCAACTCCTTTATACAAATCCCGTTGTTTTCACATCTTTTTCATCTCTCGTTGGAATTGGCAGGTATGGCCACCGCGCCAAATCAATACCTTGTTTTTGTAACTCTTGTCTGTCTTTCAATTTTGCTTCCTTGCCCAAAATGTCTTTACAAGCCACAACTTGATCGTCGTTAATTAAATTTGGGGAAGCAAACGCTTCCATCGTTGAAAGCCATTCGGGTATTGTAATTTTTTTCTTTTTTTAAAATGTTTTATTAGATTTTATAGTAATAGTAATAGTAGTAAAGTTGGAAGGGACCTTGGAGGTCATCTAATCCAACCCCCTGTTCAGGCAGGAAACCCTACACCATTTTGGACAAATGGCTGTCCAGTTTCTTCTTAAAAACTTACAGTGTTGGAGCATTTACTGCTTCTGGAGGCAGGCTGTTCCACTGATTAATTGTTCTCACTGTCAGGAAGTTTCTCCTTAGTTCTAGGTTGCTTCTCTCCTTGATGAGTTTCCATCCGTTGCTTCTTGTCCTGCCTTCAGGTGCTTTGGAGAATAGCTTGACTCCCTCTTCTTTGGGGCAGCCCCTGAGATACTGGAAGACTGCTATTCTGTCCCCCCTCGTCCTTCTCTTCGTTAAACTAGACATTCCCAATTCTAGCAACCGTTCCTTATATATTTTAGCCTCCAGTCCCCTGATCATCTTTGTTGCTCTTCTCTGTACTCTTTCTAGAGCAGTGGTTCTCAACCTGTGAGTCGGGACCCCATTTGGGGTCAAACGACCATTTCACGGGGGTCGCCAAACAAGGCTGTCCGCCATTTTTCCTCCCTTTTCTCTGGCCACGCCCCTGGCACCCGGTGATGTATAAGTGGTTGGAGGTCACCACAACCTGGGGAACTGTATTATGGGGTCGCAGCATTAGAAAGGTTGAGAACCACTGTTCTAGAGTCTCAATAGGATTAGGGATAGAATGGGATCAGGGTTGGGGGGGGGGTTAGGGTTTGGGTTGGGGTCAGGGTGATGAAAAAGACGTGAAAACAATGGGATTTTACAAAGAACTGACAGAATTGGATCAAATGTCGTTAAAAACAGATGAAAAGTTGATTAAGGAACTTCGTCGGTTTCTGCTCAATTTAATTCCCCCCCCCTTCTTTCCCATTTTGAAAGGAGTGCCTTCCTTATAAGATGGATTTGAAAGTATCTGTGTTTTTTGTTCTTTCCGTACCCACAGAAAGGCATGCCAGCAGACTTAAAAGCCTGCAATTCCTCAACCAGAACATCCGAAGAGGCGGCTGGCAGACCCAGAGACGGGAATCGAATCTGTAACCTGGCGGGAGTTGAAAGAGGCAGACAGAGAGAGGAGGAATCCGCAACGCTGACGGTAAGTCTGCTTCTAGGGAAATTGGATCCTCCTTGTTTACTGATTTGCATCCTGCCTTGATGACGGGAAAGTCCTCGACTTACGACAATTCGTTTAGTGACGGTTCCAAGTTACAATGGCACTGGAAAAAAAGGGAATTAGGGCCGTTGCTCACACATACGGCTGTGGCAGCCTCCCCGTGGCCACCTGGTCAAAGTTCGGATGCAACTGGCTCGTACTTATGACGGTGGCCGTCATAACTGTGTTATTCTATTTATTTATTGTTATTCTAGTTCTCAACAGCACTTCGTTTAGCGACGGTTCAAAGTTGCAACGGCGCTGAAAAAAGAGACACGATTTGTTTTTCACACTTACGACCGTTGCGGTCACAGGATCCAAATTCTGCTGCTTGGCAATCGACTCGTAGTTATGACGGGCGCGGTGTCCTTGGGAGGTCACGTGATCCCTTTTTGTGACCTTCTGCTGAGCAAATCAAGAGGGAAGCCCGGTTCATTTAAAACCGTGTTGCTAACTTAAGAACTGCAGCGATTCGCTTAGCAAGAAAGGTCGTAAAACGGGGCAAAACTGGCTTCACAAATGTCTCACGGTAGCAACAGAGATTTTGGGCTCAGCTGCGGCCGTTGAGGACTACCTGCATTTTTGGAAAATAACTCAAGGCAGTGAATATGTCGAATGCTCCTTCCTCCGCCTATCTTCCCAGCACATCAACCCTGTGAGGTGGGCTGGGTGAAAGGGAGGGACTGGCCCAAAGTCACCTACTCAGCTGGCTGTCATGCCTAAGGCGGGACTAGAACTCACCATCTCCTGGTGATTGGTCCAAAGTCGCCCAGCCAGCTTTCAGGCCTAAGGCGGGACTAGAACTTGCAGTCTCCTGGTGATTGGGCCAAAGTGACCCAGCCAGCTTTCAGGCCTAAGGCGGGACTAGAACTCCCAATCTCCTGGTGATTGGCCCAAAGTCACCCAGCTGGCTTTCATGCCTAAGGCGGGACTAGAACTCACCGTCTCCTGGTGATTGGCCCAAAGTCGCCCAGCCAGCTTTCATGCCTAAGGCGGGACTAGAACTCCCAGTCTCCTGGTGATTGGCCCAAAGTCACCCAGCTGGCTTTCATGCCTAAGGCGGGACTAGAACTCGCAGTCTCCTGGTGATTGGGCCAAAGTGACCCAGCCAGCTTTCAGGCCTAAGGCGGGACTAGAACTCCCAATCTCCTGGTGATTGGCCCAAAGTCACCCAGCTGGCTTTCATGCCTAAGGCGGGACTAGAACTCACCGTCTCCTGGTGATTGGTCCAAAGTCGCCCAGCCAGCTTTCATGCCTAAGGCGGGACTAGAACTCCCAGTCTCCAGGTGATTGGCCCAAAGTCGCCCAGCTGGCTTTCATGCCTAAGGCGGGACTAGAACTCACTGTCTCCTGGTGATTGGGCCAAAGTGATCCAGCCAGCTTTCAGGCCTAAGGCGGGACTAGAACTCACCGTCTCCTGGTGATTGGCCCAAAGTTACTCAACCGGCTTTCATGACTAAGGCGGGACTAGAACTCACCATCTCCTGATGATTGGCTGTAAGCCAAGGATTACCTGTACAATAAAATTGAGCTGGTCCTTCTGACGTTGCTTCTACTCTGCATTATCCCGCTATCCTTGAACCCGTGTCTCGTTCACGGTAGAAGGAGACATATTTCCGAAATTGACAACTGGGCAGCGCAACACAAAGCGGCAGCCCAGACGGTCTCACTTCGGTTCTCAGCCAGCCTCCCCAGAGTGATCAGCAAAAGAATATTGAACATAATCAGTAAATACAATTTGCGAAAAGGCAAAGTGCGGCACCAGCCATACATTATTCATTTTTCTGGCTGGTTTTTTTTTTCTTCCAAGAATTGGGCGATTCCCCCCAAGAGGTTTCTAGATAACTCAGGCTGTGTCTCTGAAGCTGCGGAAAAGCTTTGTGGTTTTTGCACCATGCTTTTTTGTGTCTGCACAATTTAACCAGCAGTACAATTAAGGCAATAATGGAATCCAATCAGCATCTCTCTCTTTCTCTCTCTCTCCCTCTCTTTCTCTCTCCCCCTCTATCTCTCTTGCTCTCTTTCTCTTTCTGTCTCTCTCCCTCTCTCCCCCCTCTTTCTCTCTCCCCCTCTTTCTCTCCCTCTCCCTCCATCTCTTTCTTTCTCTCTCTCCCTCTTTCTCTCTCTTTCTCTCCCCCTCTCTTTTTTCTCTCTCTCCCTCTCTTTTTTATTTCTCTCTCTCCCTCTTTCTCTCTCTTTCTCTCCCTCCCTCTCTTTCTCTCCCTCTCTCTCTTTTTCTCTCCCTCTCTCTCACTGGAAGTTTTTAAGAAGAGACTGGGCAGCCGTTTGTCCGAAATGGTATAGGGCAGTGGTGGCGAAGCTATGGCACGGGTGCCAGAGGCGGCACTCAGAGCTCTCTCTGTGGGCGCGCGTGCCGTCGCCCCAGTCCTAGGCCTTCAGCTGGGTTCTATAAAACCTTTTTGCTTTAGGCCTCCGCCGCTGTGTGGAAAAAAAAAAAAGGTTCAATCAATCAGTCCATTTCAACTTCTCACGGGAAAAAAAAAATCTTGCAAAGTTGGAATTGATTAATTGAACTTTTTAGTCCCACTCAGTCTGCTGTTACTGCAGCCATGCCCACCCAATGGGCCACACCTACCCGGCACCCGACGACGCATAAGTGGTTTCGGGTTGCAGTTTGGGCACTCGGTCTCTAAAAGGTTCACCATCACTGGTATAGGGTTTCCTGCCTGAACAGGGGGTTGGACTAGATGACCTCCAAGGTCCCTTCCAAGCCTGCTATTCTATTCTATTCTATTCTATTCTATTCTATTCTATTCTAATTTCATTCTATTCTATTTTATTCTATTCTAATTTCATTCTATTCTATTCTATTTTATTCTATTCTAATTCTATTCTATTCTATTCCATTCCATATTCTATTCTATTCCATTCCATATTCTATTCTATTCTATTCTAATTTCATTCTATTCTAATTTCATTCTATTCTATTTTATTCTATTCTAATTTCATTCTATTCTATTCTATTCTATTCTATTCTATTCTATTCTATTCTATTCTATTCTATTCCATTCCATATTCTATTCTATTCTATTCTATTCTATTCTATTCTATTCTATTCTATTCTATTCTATTCTATTCTATTCTATTCGAGATCCCTTCCAACTATTATGATGATGATGATGATTTAGCAGCCTAAATTTGGGGGGTTCCATTGGGCCACCTGTAAAGATAAAAGCTTTATTGTGGTTATTCCCTCCCGCCTGGACTACCTCGCAGGGCTCCCATTAGAGAAATCCTAAGCAGGTTGTCGAGATCTGTAGAGCTTGCTGGCCAGGAGAGTGGGCCTCCCCTCCTCCCCCAGCTGGCATCAAGGGCTTTGCTAAACGTCTAGAGGAGCATAAATGGGGGTGGGGGGTGGGATCTGAGCCCCCGGGAACAATCGCTCCATTCAAGATCCCAGAGAACAAGACATCCTGGCTTCCAAGCCAGCATCTTGAAGACTGTAAGTCTCCTGTTTCTCACCCCTTGGCGCCTTCAAGAGATCTGAAAATTTTTAGTTTAGGCAGGCTTTAGGGAAAAAAAGGCTCTGTTTTAGGGTTTCGTGAGTATTTTAAAGCCGCCCCCCCCCCAACCTCCCTCCCTGCCGATGGCCCCTCTCTGAAATTTGTCATTGTGCCACCAGCTTTTGGCAGGAGAGAAGATGGGAAAGGAAAAAAAAGCACAAAAATTTAGCTCTGCTTCCTTGCAAAAGAATCTGGGAGGGAGAGGAAGGAGAGGAGGAGGGGACGAGGGATTTTTTGTATTTTTGTATTTAATTTTATTTATATTTCCCCCCCTCCCCACGTTCCTGAAAAAAGAGGGAGGGGGCACGATTTGTCCCACGGCTGATAAAATACAAGAGTAAGGGGTTGTTGGGTTGTTGTTTTTTGCCTAATGTGTATATATATATATATACATATATACACGGATGGAAACTAACCAAAGAGAGAAGCAACGTGGAACTAAGGAGGAATTTCCTGACAGTGAGGACAATTAACCAGTGGAACTCCTTGCCTCCAGAAGCGGTGGATGCTCCAACACTGGAAGGTTTTAAGAAGAGACTGGACAGCCATTTGTCTGAAATGGTGTAGGGCAGTGATGGCGAACCTATGGCAAAGGTGCCAGAGGCGGCACTCAGAGCCCTCTCTGTGGGCACGCACGCCATGCTCCGGAGATGGCAACCGTCCCTCTTCAACCAGCTGCCCTCTAACTCGCCGAGGTCACACATGGCCGGATGCATCCCAGCCCCCCTGCGCTCGCTGGCCTCTGTGTGCGGGGGCCGATGGTGTCAGGCAGCAGCCGTCCTGGCCCCTGCCTCGCCTTGCCTTGCGACAATGGCGCCCCCGCCCTGCCTCGCCTTGCCTCACCCTGCAGGACGAGCCTCCTGCCCACTGCCCCACCTGCCAGAGACCCCCTGGATCTCCCCCAACCCTGCCCGCCCCCCACAGACGTCTCTCCCCACGAGCAACATCGAGGTGATCATGCCCACCTTGGTCACACCCACCCAGTCTGCCATTAACACCACAGCCACGCCCACTCAGTGGGCCACGCCCACCTGGCATCGGCAATAAATAAGAGGGGTTTGGGGTTCCAGTTTGGGCACTCGGTCTCTAAAAGGTTTGCCATCACTGGTGTAGGGTCTCCTGCCTGAGCAGGGGGTTGGACTAGATGACCTCAAGGTCCCTTCCAACATCATCATCATCATCATCATCATTATATTAATCATCGCACAGTCAGCCATTTTTGTCTACCTCTCGAGTCCTTACCCAGGACCTGGGACAGGCAGATGTGGATGTTTGATGGTATTACAGATCTCGTCGCAGGATGGAAGCAGTTCCTAGTAAGGCCACCTTTTGCAATTGACTCATGGCGAATTTGTCAATGCCGATGATGGTGTTCAAGTGGTGCTCCAGTTGTTTTGAGATTGCACCCAAGGTGCCTATTATTACTACTACTACTACTACTACTACTACTATTATTATTATATTAACCGATAGGGCCGTGGCTGCAGTATTATTTTTATCCTCGTTATTATTTTTTACTCCTCCCATTTTATTGGCTGTGTGCTTTATTATTATTATTATTATTATTATTATTATTATTAAAGATTTAATCTTCAATTCGATTCACAGTCTGGGACTGGTTAAAAACTTAACAGTTCAAGTCCTAACCAAGGACCTAAGACCTATTAAGGTAACGACTGAGAACATATAGGCAGTTCCAAGTAAGGTGGTGATTATTGTTATTGTTATTTATTATTATTATTATGGATCATCGCACAGTCAGCCAGATGTTCAGACTGGATTTGGCATTTTGTCTACCTATTGAGTCCTTACCCAGGACCTGGGATAGGCAGATGTGGATGTTTGATGCTATTATTATTATTATTATTATTATTATTATTATTATAATACAGGTAGTCCTCAACGTATGACCACAATTGAGCCAAATATCTGTGTTGCAAAGCGAAACAGCTGTGAAGTGAATTTTGCCCCATGTTACAACCTTTCCTGCCGCTGTTGTTAGGCGAATCACTGCAGCGGTGAAGCTAGTCACACGGTCGTAAAGCGAATCCAGCTTCCCCCCATTGACTTTGCTTGTCAGAAGGTCATGAGAGGTTATTAGGTGACCCCAGGGACAATGCAACCGTCATAGCTATGAGTCAGTTACCAATTTTGATCATGTGACCACAGAGATGCTGCCACGGTCATAAGTGTGAAAACTGGTCCTAAGCCGCTTCTTTCGGTGTCGTTGTAGCATTGAACGGTCACTAAATGAACCACTGTAAGTCAGGGACTTCCTACAGTTCATCGCATAATTGTCCAGATGCTCAGACTGGACCTGGCATTTTTATCCACCTGTTGAGTCCTTTGCAAGGCCCTGGGATAAGCAGATATTTAATAATATTAAAGGTCACGTTGCAGGAGATAAGGTGCTTGGAGTAAAGCTGCCTTTTGCAACTGACTGATGGGGAATTTAAAACAGAATAGAGTAGAGTAGAGTAGAGTAGAGTAGAGTAGAATAGTAGAAGCAGAATAGAGTACAGTGGAGTAGAAATAGAATAGAATAGAATAGAGAATAGAATAGAAATATAGAACAGAATAGAATAGAAATATAGCATAGACTAGAATATAGAATAGAAATATAGCATGGACTAGAATATAGAATAGAAATATAGAATAGAATAGAATATAGAATAGAATAGAAATATAGAATAGAATAGAATATAGAACAGAATAGAAATATAGAATAGAATAGAAATATAGCATAGAATAGAATATAGAATAGAAATATAGAATAGAATAGAATAGAACAGAATAGAATATAGAATAGAAATATAGAATAGAATAGAAATATAGAATAGAATAGAATTAGAATAGAATTACAGGATAGGATAGGATAGGATAGGATAGAATAGAATAGAATAGAATAAGGAATAGAATAGAAATATAGAATAGAATAGAAATATAGATTAGAATAGAACAGAACAGAAACATACTGTAGAGTAGAATAGAATTAAATTAGAATTAGAATAGAATTACAGGATAGAATAGAATAGAATAGAATATAGAACAGAATAGAAATATAGAATAGAATAGAAATATAGAGTAGAACAGAAATATACTGTAGAGTAGAATAGAATTAGAATTAGAATAGAATTACAGGATAGAATAGAATAGAATATAGAACAGAATCGAAATATAGAATAGAATAGAAATATAGAATAGAATAGAAATATAGAATAGAATAGAATAAAATATAGAACAAAATAGAAATATAGAATAGAATAGAAATATAGAATAGAATAGAACAGAACAGAAATATACTGTAAAGTAGAATAGAATTAGAATTAGAATAGAATTACAGGATAGAATGGAATAGAATAGAATATAGAACAGAATAGAAATATAGAATAGAATAGAAATATAGAATAGAATAGAACAGAACAGAAATATACTGTAGAGTAGAATAGAATTAGAATTAGAATAGAATTACCGGATAGAATAGAATAGAATAGAACAGAACAGAATATAGAACAGAATCGAACTATAGAATAGAATAGAAATATAGAATAGAATAGAATAGAGGATGTTGGTTTTCTTGCAGACGTTTCATGACCCAATTAGTGCTAGAATGGAAGTAGTTCAACAAGTGGAAGAGAAAGAGGAGGAGAAGGAGAAGGATTGAAAGGGAGGAGGAAAGAAGGAGGGAGGAGGAAAAAGAGGATGAAGAAAAGGAGAAGGGTAAGGAAGAGAAAGAGGTAAAGGAATAGAAGGAGGAGGAGGACTGTGGGGGTCCTTGGTGCTCTCTGAGCTGGGAGGGTTTCCTTGCAGACATTTTATGACCCAGCTAGGTAACATCATCAGTGCTACACAAGAGTGGGGTTTGCAGAGAGGAAGAGGAGGAGGAGGAGCAGGGGAAGGAGGAGGAGGAGGAGGAGAACGACGACGACTGTGGGGTCCTTGGTGCTCTCTAAGCTTGGTAGTTTCCTTGCAGACATTTTATGACCCAGCTAGGTAACATCATCAGTGCTACAAAAGAGTGGGGTTTGCAGAGAGGAAGAGGAGGAGGAGGAGGAGAAGGAGGAGGACTGTGATATCACTGGTGCTCTCTGAGCTTGGCTGTTTCCTTGCAGACATTTCATGACCCAACTAGCTAACATCATCAGGGCTGGAAGGGAGGAGGGGGTCTGTTCTCTTTTTATATAACGTGGCTCCATTAAACAACAGCCTACTCAAGGACCTACCAAGAAGAAAACAACACTACCACTACAACACAACAACCAACTCCCTGCCTAACAGCCCCTGAACCACGGACAGGATGACCTGGCCGTGGTCAGTTCAAATCTTCCGGGGTGGCCTGGTTAAATTGGTCTCCCTGGCGCGGCCTTTAATTTCGGCCTGACGGGTCAATGATTTTCTCCCAGGATTAAAGCCAGATTCTTTAAACCTTCACCTCGTATAGAATTTCCATTTCAGCGATTTTTGAAGATTTTGATGTTAAAGATACTGTTTTAAGGTGGAATTTAATTACAGCGGCAAGGTTATTGATAGGTCAATATTGGAAGAAGGATTCGTTGCCTACATTAGAAGAATGGGCATTTAAGGTTTCTAATTTGGCAGAAATGGCTAAAATTTCTGCTTATTTAAAGGATCATACCACAAGAAAGATATATTATGGTATGGAGAAGATGGATAGATTATATTAAGATTAAATACGGAACTGAAAAGTTCCACTTATTTTATGATTAAATAATAAGTATTATTAATAATATTTAAATTAATTTTTTTTATTATATAACAATTGATTATAAACTGATTTGTTTATGATATGTTATTAAGGTTTAAAGGGAGTTAAGGTTTAAGTATGATTTTAATTGTTGTATAAATTGTTAAACTTGTTTAGCTTATGATTAATATATTTGTTAACTTAATTAGATTATGTTTAATATGTTTGAAATACCCTGTATTTGGCTCCGGGAAGTCGGGGGGTGGCGGTTGGGGGGAGGGTAAATGGGTTTATTTTGTAACTTTCAATAAATCTTTTTAAACAAATAAAAAAAAATAAGAATTTCCATTTCAGCCAGTGGGGCGATGGAAGCTACTTACCCCCCAAAGGCAGTTCCAGAAGATCCGTGTGTTTGGATAAAGTCTTTCCCACCGATTTGGGGTTGGTAAAAGTGGAATGTCTCTGCAAGGGAGAAAGAGCAGAAATCCCCATTTTCCGGACTGCCCAAAACAAAAAAAAAATTTTTTTCTCTAGCCAGATGGCCAGAAACCTTTAAATTCCAACACGGGTTGTATGAAACCCCAGCTCCGAGTCGTGCTACAACTTGCTAACGCAATCAAGCCTAGAAAGAGGACATAATTTATGCAGGTCACCACGCGGCTGCATCCAATTTTGCAACTTGTTCTGCAATGGTTCCTAAAGGACTGCAGCAATTATTAAGTCAGGGGTCTTCCAACGTGGCCCTTTGATGACTGGTGGACTTCAACTCCCAGAATTCCTCAGCCAGGCTCACGTGCCTGGCTGAGGAATTCTGGGAGTTGAAGTCCACCAGTCATCAAAGGGCCACGTTGGAAGACTCATCTTAAAGCATCCTGGCTGAGGAATTCTGGGAGTTGAAGTCCCCAAGTCATCAAAGCGCCAAGTTGGGAGACCCCTGACTTAAAGCATCCTGGCTGAGGAATTCTGGGAGTAGGAGTCCACAAGTCATCAAAGGGCCAAGTTGGAAGACCCCTGCTTGTGGACTTCAACTCCCAGAATTCCGCAGCTAGCGTGCCTGGCTGAGGAATTCTGGGAGTTGAAGTCCACCAGTCATCAAAGGGCCAAGTTGGAAGACTCCTGCATTAAGTGAATCCTTGATCTGTAATGGCCTTTTCTTTTCCCCTGCCAGAAATTGGAAGGAAAAGCCGGTTTCCAGGGAAAAAGATATATATATTTGGAAATGATGGTCCTCTGAATGCAGGATGCTGCAAATGTGGGCCATAAATATGGGCCAGCGCCCCAAATATGATCATGTCGTGGTGAGAAGTGAGGCTGGTGGTTGGAATTTCGAATCCAGGTTGTAAGTAGTTTGGAGGGGGGGTCCATTGTAAGTTCAAATGGTTGCTAAGCAACCGGTCATAAGTCCAGGCCTACCTGTAGCTTGTAGATGCATTTCTGATAAATCTTAGCCTTCCCTCCCTTCCTTCCTTCCTTCCTTCCTTCCTTCCTTCCTTCCTTCCAAGCGTCTTCTTTCTTTCTTTCTTTCTTTCTTTCTTTCTTTCTTTCTTTCTTTCTTTCTTTCTTTCTTTCTTTCTTTCTTTTTCTTCCTTCCTTCCTTCCATACGTTTTCTTTTTCTTTCCTTCCAAGCGTCCTTTCTTTTCTTTTTTCCTTCCTTCCTTCCTTCTCCTCTTTGTCTTTCTCATCTTCCTTCCTTCCCTCCCTTCCCTTTCCTTCCCTTCTCCCTTCCTTCCTCCATCCCTCTCTTCCTCCCCTCATTTCTTCTTTTTCACTTTCTCTCCCTTCCTTCTTTGCTTCCTTTTCCCCTTTCCTTCCCTTTCCTTTCCTATCCTGTTCTTCCCTTCCGTTCCGTATCCTTTCTTCTCCTTTCCAGTTCTTCCCTTCCTTTTTTCCTTTCTTCCTTCCTTTCCTTTCCTTTCTTCATCCATTTACTTCCTTTCTTTTCCTTACTTCTGGGGAAGGCTGGGGAATTCTGGGAGTAGAAGCCCATCCATTTAAAAGCACGAGGGCTAGGGAATTCTGGGAGTTGAAGTCCACCTGTCTTAAAGCCTGCTGAGACTAAGAAAAGCTGCTGTAAGGAGGGATCTCACACACACACACACCCGGCTTCCCATCTGGACGTTCTGCAAGGCCAGAGACGCCCTTTGGGGTACCTGGATGGGCGACACAGCAGCCGCAGGAGCTGTCCGGGTGGGGATGTGGCTGAGTGGACTCCGGCAGACCTTGTGGATGGGCACGCTTTGCCCGGTGCTCCCTGCAAAAAAAGAAGAAGAAGAAACAATGGAAATAATAACAGAGTTGGAAGGGACCTCGGAGGTCATCTAGTCCAACCCCCTGCTCAAGCAGGAGTCCCTATTCTATTCCAGACAAGTGGCTGTCCAGTCTCTTCTTAAAAACCTCTAGCGACAGGAAGGAAGGAAGGAAGGAAGGAAGGAAGGAAGGAAGGAAGGAAGGAAGGAAGGAAGGATACCAGAATAACAGTGTGGAAGGGACCCTGGAGGTCATCTAGTCCAACCCCCTGCTCAAGCAGGAGTCCCTATTCCATTCCAGATAAGTGGCTGTCCAATCTTTTCTTGAAAATCTCTAGTGATGGAGAAGGAAAGGAAGGAAGGAAGGAAGAAGAAGCAGTAAAGTGAAGGAAAGCAGGAAAGGAAGGAAGAAGAAGCAGTAGAAAGGGGAAGGCGGGAGGGAGGGAGGGAGGGAGGGAGGAATAGCAGAATAACAGAGTTGGAAGGGACCTTGGAGGTCATCTAGTCCAGCCCCCTGCTCAAGCAGGAGTCCCTATTCCATTCCAGACAAGTGGCTGTCCAGTCACTTTTTAAAAAACCTCCAGTGATGGGGAAGGAAGGAAGGAAGGAAGGACGGAAGGAAGGAAGGACAGAAAGAAGGAAGGAAAGGAAGAAAGGAAAGAAGAAAGGAAGGAAGGACAGAATGAAGGAAGCAAAGGAAGGAAGGAAGGAAGGAAGGAAGGAAGGAAGGAAGGAAGGAAGGACAGCAGAATAACAGAGCTGGAAGAGACATTGAAGGTCATCTAGTCCAACCCCCTGCTCAAGCAGGAGTCCCTATTCCATTCCAGACAAGTGGCTGTCCAGTCACTTTTTAAAAAACCTCCAGTGATGGGGAAGGAAGGAAGGAAGGAAGGAAAGAAGGACAGAAAGAAGGAAGGAAAGAAGAAAGGAAGGAAGGAAGGAAAGAAGGAAGGAAAGAAGGAAGGACAGAAGGAAGGAAGGAAGGAAGGAAGGATAGCAGAATAACTAAACGAAGCCTTGTAGGCCAAGGACCGCCTGTCCATCGTTGGTATTTACTGCAAATAGTTCACTTAACGACGGCGACGAGAATGGATGGAGCAAGGTGACTCAAGTCACCTGATGTTTTAACCTTACAACCATATGGTTTTGCAATAGAGTTGTCGGTGCTGGTCGGTAAGCGAGGACGAATCTGTATTTATTATGTCGTAAAAGGAGGAAGCTAGTAGGGTCCACTCACCTGAGCATCCCAAATCAAAAGACTTGATCAGGGATTTGACGGTGGCCAAGGATTCTGGAGGGGTTGGCGAAAGGCGAGTGACCGGCACCCCCGGCCAGTGATTGGCGGCTTCCGTCTCTGTACAGGTGACCGAGTCCGGGGTCAACCTGTGGAGAGAAAAATATCCAAAATTTAAGGGAGGGTCCAGATTTTGCTGGGAGGGAGCCCCCTCCCTTCTAAAATACAGATCAAATAGACGTTCACCCCTCCCTTTTTCTCGCGCCAATGTTCTCGCACCAATCCTGAGCAGGGGGTCAGACTAGAGGACCTCTGAGATCCCACTTCCAACTCTGTTCTTCTAATTCAGCAGAATACTCAAAAAAATGGAAAAAAAATTCTCTTTTCTATTTTTAATCTGTTTTGTTCCAGAGAAGACCCGTTCCAGGTTTGCCGGAGGAAATTTTCCCAGGCCGAGATGGGAACAGAGGCAAGTCCTCGAGTTACGGTTGTTTGTTTAGTACAGTGGTTCTCAACCTGTGGGTCGGGACCCCATTTGGGGTCGAATGACCATTTCACGGGGGTCGCCAAACAACGCAGTCCGCCATTTTTCCCCCCTTTTCCTTAGCTGTGCTACTCCCTTTTATTCTATTGGGTTTTGAAAGCCAACAGAAGAGACTCTCTTGAATAGAGTCTAATTCTATTGGCTTTCAAAAGCCAATAGGAATTGTCCAGGCTGTCTCTGCCCTGCTGAGCCCGCCAAAAGTCCCATTCTGCAAACAGTGCTGCACCAATTGAGTAGTCCTCGACTTACGACTGGTTGAGTAGTCCTCAACTTACGACCGGTTGGGGGGTCGTGGCATTAAAAAGGTTGAGAACCACTGTTTTAGTGACCATTGGGGATGGGAAAAAAGGGACAGTACGACCGTGTTTCACCCTTACGACCAATTGCAGCTTCCCTTGGAGTTCACGTGATCAAAATTCGGTACGTTTAGCAACTGACTCGTATTTATGACGGTCGCAGCGTCCCCGGGGTCAGGTGATCAAAATCTGTGCGCTTGGCAAATGACTCGTGTTTATGACGGTCGCAGCGTCCCATGCTCCCTTTCTGCAAACATCTGACGAGCGAAGTCAGTTGGGGAAGCCAAATTCACTTCACAATTGAGGGATTAATTTAACAACTGCAGGGATTACTTATCAGCTGTGGCAAGACAGGGCGTAAAATGGGGCAAAACTCACTGGACCCGTCTCGCTTAGCAACGTAGATTTTGGGCTCGGTTGCGGTCGTAAGTCGAGGGCTACCTGCCTTCCCTTCCTTTGCCTTCCCTCCCGACATTTACAAACGATAATGGCATTTTAGTTATTGATTTCTCTCTTAAAATCCAGCACGGATGGCCCATGGCAATCCCTCGGCCTGATTTTTTGGGGTTGTGCCTAATTTTAATGGCCCTGTGATTAGATTAGATTAGAAGAGAAGAGAAAATAGAATAGAACAGAAAATAGAAAATAGAAAGAATAGAAAATAGAATAGAAAAGAAAATAGAATAGAGAATAAAATAGAATAGAAAATAGAATAAAATAGAAAACAGAACAGAAAACAGAATAGAAAATAGAAAATGGAAAAGAATAGAATAGAAAATAGAATAGAATAGAAAATAGAATAGACAATAGAAAACAGAGTAGAATAGAAAATAGAACAGAAAATAGAAAAAATAGAAAATAGAAT